>NC_056584.1:6086484-6136484 GCF_018340385.1 Cyprinus carpio | reverse complement strand
GTGCAATGACTGTACATTACTCCTCACTTACATCGCTCCCAACTGACCAGTGGTGATTTCATGATCCAGACAGGCCGGTCTCTCCAGTGAACACCTGTCTGTTTCCATTACACAGGTGTGTGTGCTTCAGAGGCTTCAGTGTGGTGTCTGATGTCCTCTAATGCTGTTTGATGTCACCATCTTTTCACAGTCTCCTTCATTTGGATTCAGGCAGTTGTGCAGCGTGAATAGGATACTCCTACTCTGAATACATCCAAGCATTAAAAGTGCCGTAGCGCAGTGAAAAAAGGCAGACATTACCATTACAGTCACATCGCCGTCATGTTTCAGTGCTTCAGTACTGTTACAGCAGCTCCTGTGCAAAGCTGATTATGTTGTTTATACCATTTAGAACAACTGTGATCCACATTAAAGCCTTCCCAGACCTTTGTGCTTCATGCAGTTTTAACCTGCTCTTTCTTTTCCGCACAGCAGTGTGATATGGTTAAAAGCTTGCTGTTTTTAGTGATCCATTTTTCTTACGAAATCACCTTTAGAGTCAGTGCAGTTTTTGAGCATTACCGATGCAGTTGGGTATTAAAAGCATTTGTGCAGAGTAAATAATTGAATCCACCAAAGTGTGTGGTTCACAAGCTCTGTGTAGCATGTAGGCAAGATTTATTTCCACTCAATCTGGGTTTTCAAAGAAATATATGGTCTTTCTTGTATGATGAGGAGGAGAATGGCCAGAGCAAATAATGGTACAGTACTACATGCATTATTTATTGTAAAAAATATTCATTATCTCTATATATTTGCTCTAAAATGGCTTTACACACCTGAATCAGCTAATCCAGGACTTGAAGAGCACTAGAAACTAATAAAAATTACTAGAGAACTAAATTCAGGTGTGTTGAAGCAGGATTGAGCCTCTCTAGCTTTGTCAGAGGAACATTTTTGTGTGTAGTAATACACAGTCATAAACAGTAATAGTTGGCCAGTAATTTGCACGTAAAATTCGATTGTATTTATTTTTATAATATTTTAGATTGCCACTTGTTTTAAATCAGAGGAACTATTAACATTTTTAGCTCTGTGCGTTATTAGGTGACAGTTACAGTTTAATGTTTTTTTCATTCTGAAAAAAATAATAATTATTGCCAGGCATATGTATATAAAGGCTGGTCAACATTAATAACTGTTGTATAAAGACAATATTCTTCTTGCAATTATGCCATAATGAATATTATGACATTCAGTACAACAGCACTCTTGTTTGTGTGATGTTACTTAAATATATTGTGTTCAATATGTATAGAACAGAGTTAGAGACTGAATAAAGAATAGTTTGATCTCACTTTTTCTGAATATGCGCTATGCATGTAAAGGATGGCCGCAAGGAAATGCATCCAAAAGGAAAGGCTTATAAAGTTCGCAATTCTGAGTATTTTTCAGAGGATCTAATTTAAATATTATCAGGCTTTCTCATTATTTTAAATAGCAACTGATTTCTTTTCTAGGACTATAAATTTGTAGCTACATTCCTTTGCTGGAACTCCAATACTGCTTGAATGTCTAAATCAGGGTTGGAAATAAACTGGAGCCTGTGGCAAAAAATGTCTCCAAAATGAACAAAAATGCCTCACAAATTCAAGACAAAGGGGCAAAGGTGCCCCAGTACAATTAAATTAAATATGGCTGTCGCTATTAATAAAGAAGTGAAAATGCATGAAAAGTGTCAGGACTTCCGGTCAGGGATCGAATAAGGAAATGGACACCAACACCAACCTAATGTCGACCTCCCTCATTCAGCAGCTGCCAGGAAGGAGATCTTTGTCTATAATTAATGAAAGGCCTCTAATCAATCTACCAAGCTGCTGAAGAACTGAGACAAATGGAAAGCCAGTTTTCCAGTGGTTAATGCTGTAATGAATCCTCTTCAGTGACAGGAGTATGCTGAAATAAGCATTAGTCTAAACTATATAAGACTCTGGATGAAACTGAAATGAGATCTGAGGCTGGCACCTAGTGCACAAAAATGCTGAATGAGTCTGGAATCATCTCGAGTCTTTCCGCAGGTTGCTTCGATACACCAATAGTTGGCGATAAGTATCTTTAGTTAGTCGTTGAATCACGATTCATTGCTGAAAACACTGATTCATTAAGAAATCAAACACAGCACTACTGTGTCCATTTTCAAGACCCCATGGGTAATGGCTATGGCTTACAAAACAGTAAGTAACTAGCAATATTATGTTAAAAATGTATGTTACATTTTAGACTTCTTGCAGGGGCGTTTCTAACATTTCACAGGCCCCCTAATCAAATGTGTCCCCATATTTCTAGGCCTTTACTCCTTTTTTGATACTATTATGGATATAAAATGTCTGTACATGGATTTAGTCGTTCACAAGGTGCAATGAAGAGCTGCATTGTTGCTAACAAATTAGAGCTTTGCAGGTTTTGTTTACAATGGATTGTAGGTGACTATCCAGTGCTCTTTTCGTTTTCTGTCGTATTAAATATCCCGTTATTATTTCAGTGCAAACGATAGTGTGTTTGATTTTTTCGAACTGTGCGCTCCTGTTTGAATGAATCAAACTACACGATTTCAGACCTTTTTGCAAACCTGTTTGACTGATTAGATCAAAATAATGATTAATTCACGATCTTGCATCGCTAAATCTGATTCTACACAGATGACAGAAAACACACGATATGAATACTGAAATACACACACACACTCCTGTATTATATCACCTGGCAAGCACAAACATGAAATAACATCTGAAAAGGTAAAGCACAGTTTTATCATAGGTTCTAATATTTATTTGATTTTTTTTTATAATTTTGTAATATTATTTTGAACCGCTTGCTATTTACAATGGTTACAATTAACAATTTGCATAGTGTGATTTTTGGGCAAATGTATTAAAACCACACCCAAAATCATAATAATAAAACTAAACAATAATTAATTGCAATAACAGTATAGGGAACCCTTAAAAACAAACAAAAAAAACTTTCAAAAATGTCTAGTCTTTTTTTTTAATTCAACATGAGATTTAAATGATATTTTAACCACTGAAATAGGAAAATGCATACCATTTCAGAAATCTTATTCAGGTGTCATTGCTTTTAGTTATTTTATCTCTACAAAAACAACCCATTAGGCTGCTTGATATTGTAAACTGCCACTTGGTTTCATATTAGTTTAAGTTAATGTAGTAATCATAAACACACTGGTTAGTAGCACAAATAGTGTTACAGTTTATTGCATTATTTTTCTAGTCATTTACCTACAGCGCACATTAACAGAAAATATGCTTGCTTTTGCATTGCAAAATAGGTTGGATATGATTAACTCCATAGTCAGATAAAGATTTATCAGTAATATTCCAGTAACATGAAATGCCCCTGTATATTGTATAGGCAATAAAAAACTTTTGAAATAGTCTCAAGGTGATGATTTATTTAGTTATGCTGGAATCTGTCAGGCAAAACAGCGAATAGTTCTCGTCAGCTCTGTTGATACGCTTTACTGACCCTAATTAGTGCTTGTGATTGTTTTGACAATTACAACTATTAAGGACTGTTGGCACACTGTTGCTAGGTGCTTGTACCCACCCACTTAAGAGCACTGGACCCTCAAGAGCAGCAGTGGGCATTCCTGCATCAGCACTGCCAATCCACGGCTCGAGAGACGTCATATGACACAAAAAACACACATCTATGAATCATAGCAGGGTCTGGAGGTGACACTGCAAATATGTAGAGCCCAAAACGGTTGTTTAAAATAGTTTTATTTGTTTTAAAATATACATTGGTTTACAAAAAACAAAAATAAAAAAAACACAATCAAAATTTTTTTTTTTTTTTTTTTTTAAGGGGAAAAATCTGTGCATGGTACATCTACACAACCATGGAAGCTTTACCTGGTCAAGTAAAAGTCAAAATAAATTATTTTATACCATGGTGAAAATGACAAAACTAATGTATGAGAAGGGAAAAAAGCACCATGTTGCTACAGTTGCACACATGTAAGATTGGTAGACAATGTGTGCATCAGAAACCTGTCTGAGGAATTATGGACAAATTCTGTGGACAAACTGTAAAAATGCACACATCTGAATGGGACTGAGTGAGCCAAAATCAACATGAAATTGGTTTCTGCACCCTTAGAAAATCCCCTCATAATCATATGAAATTCCACCACCATGTTAAAGCATCAGGACAGTAAGATCAAGTATCACAAAACTTAAACTCCAAGAACTTATATCGTGAACTTCAAAAACAATGCAGACGT
The DNA here is from genome assembly GCF_018340385.1 of Cyprinus carpio. NCBI lineage: Eukaryota > Metazoa > Chordata > Actinopteri > Cypriniformes > Cyprinidae > Cyprinus > Cyprinus carpio. Next base: position 6,132,199 of record NC_056584.1, on the reverse strand, counting down.
TTAACAAAATAAAGTAAATTAAATAACCAACAAAGCAGTATCCAGATTTCTCAAAGAATTGCAAGAACTCATGAAGCAGAACTAATTTTACTTGTGTGATGTTACATATTTTCAAAAGAAACCAGATATTCAACAACAAAAATTAGGGCAGAACCTAATTTTACCATTCAGGAATTGAGTGGGTCGACAGGGTTGCCAAGTTTTCAAAGCAAAACCCACCCAACTGCTACTCAAAACTAGCCAAATTGGTTTTCATCTGCGATTCCAGGGGTAAAATACACATTTTTTGGCAGGATTCCCCTGGTAAAAGTCGCATTCCAGGTGCTAAATATCACGTTATTGGAGTCGCTTCAACCCCCGGCCATGAAAATCATCCCACGGCAACATTTTAAAGTAGCCCAATTCCGCTGAAAAACAATGGACTTGGCAACACTGTGGGTCGAGAATAATCATTCCATACTAGAATGTAACCTGAATGCATGTTTGGTTAACGATGGCTACTAGTCAATATTAATGTCAGTGGAAAAAGGAAAGTCATTGCAAAGAGGGTGTGAGTTAATTATGTTTTATGAAAGATGTCCATGACAGTAAAACCAGGAATGTGTATTAAAGTAAACGGGGTCAATTATTCAATTTGATACAAGGACATTAATCAATAACAAAGGCTAATTTCAGATTTTATATTTTGTTGATGACTACATGAAAGTTGGCCTACCGATGAATAAAAATGTTCATATCAGATCAAAGGAAAAGGAGCACAGATTATGCTCCGTCTTGAAGGTTAAAGAGAAGATAACATGAATTGAATACGCTTTTCCATCACAGAGACGTCAGCTTTAGGTAGAAGGTGGATTGGAGTGTTGCTTGGAGGATAACCTTGACATTTTTTTTCAATTCTTAGAATTCTCAGCAACAATTTTTGCATGACTTGTGCACAGCCTGCCAGAGGGTCACCTTGGATTACAGAAGACGTGTATGTCTCTTATGCGTGCAATTAAATTTGAGTTATTAAAGTTGCATGAGAGCAGAGGAGAAAGGCTTATTTATGCATTCTCTGTATTGCACATCCTGACCATTGTAGTATGTTTTTTGTATTTGCATGACCCGGGGTCCGTGTAACATCTGACAAGACTGAAATATTTAAGAGAGTCCATTTCGTCATGCGAGACCCCGATGGGCTGTACTCTGTCACTTTAAAGCATCACAGAACTATTTTAGAACATGATAAAATATTAATAATTCAGCATGGTGGGTAGTTACACTTCAATTAATCATAGGCTATTAATGGTAGTCCAATATATTGCAGAGCAAGACTGATAACTACATACGAAGACCAAAGTGTAAGACAAGAAGAGTAAGTGTGGACTTCGATCGCACATTCTGCCCTTCACTGAGTTACATATAGCTGAATTATTCAAGGCAAGGAGTGCTGTGGCAGACCAGCTATGAGGTGAATATATACAGCAAGCATTTTACAAAAGTCTGATGTCCTTCCTGGAATACCTTTAAAAAGTAATACATGCTTCTGTACTTTCTGATTCGCTGATATGTTCATAAATAATAGACAAACCCTAAAACTCATAAGTACATAACATACTCTTGCATGTTGCGTATCACCAGTAGGGCAAATGTCTCAAGTCAGTATGGGTGGAGAGAATGGTGTGTCCACTTACTAAAAAATACACTGATTTTTAAAGTACACTACTGCATGAAGTACTCGACCCAGGGTGGGACATCTGGATAATGACTGGTCAACAGACTAAAACTTATTAGAAATAAAAATAACACAAAGCAAGCACTTAAAAAGGCAACACAGAGTTTAATCGTCTCTAAAATATATTCATCAAAACAAAAGAATGAGGATGCTTGTAGTTGTTGCATTTGAAACTCATCGTCTGAGAAAAGCTGATACATTTTAAAATGCTATTTGAACAAGACTTGAAATGAAATGACTGAAGAAGAAAAAAAAACTTGTAGACAGTATCTTCTGGACAGACTGATAATCCATAATCATGAGAAATCAGATTTCCACACAAAAATACACACAGAAAAACAAAGCAAATGATGGCGGGATGCACATTCCCCTTAAAATACATACAACAGTACGATCAGCTAAAGAATAATAAGGAATCGATGAAAATAGATGCTGTATAAAGATGATTACATTCGTTAAGATCAAAACATGTTTTTTTTTTGTTTTGTTTTTTAATCAAACAGAAATAATCGAAATAATGTGTTCTTATCAGTGCCACTCTCCAACAAAGGCATGTTTCTGGCTGAAGTTTAACCTTTTTTTCTTTTTTTAGAAGTCAGTAATGTAATCATAACAGACAGAATACTTCTCTAAGTTTTTGTGGAGTTTTTACACAGTACTATATGCATAGTTTTTGAAATATTATAATGCCCTCCGAATGGCAATTTGTGCCGTCAGCAGCGAGGGGACACATTAACACAGCTCTAAATTGGAGGACATGAAATACCAATGACACATTCAAATATTTTAGCCATAGACTGTATAAAAACATGGATGTAATGTCCGTGACGTCACCCATAGATTTCTGAAGAGCATTTTTGAAGCCAAATGTAGGCGGAGCCGGCCGTCGCCATCTTGGCAGCGCGTCAACACGTGTCACTCCCGTATAAACGAAAATGGGCAAAAACGCGGGAGCTGGCTGCTGAAACCACGCCCACCGGTGATCGACGATGGTGACAGCAGCCTGACTATATAGACCAAAATAATTTTTTGAACCAGGCTGTAAAAATATTTTTTTCTGCTGTAAATTTGGGCATTTTAACATGGGGAGTCTATGGGATTGACTCCCTTTTGCAGCCAGCCTCTAGAGGCCAGTCGATGAATTGCAGTTTGAGTCACTTCCGTATGGGCTTTATGAGAGAGAGCGGGAGGTTGCCGCTTGGTTTTAGCCTTACTTGAGTATTTTTACTCCTAAATACTGACCTTTGAAAAAAAGAGAAAAATTTTTTTTCTAGATTAAATATTTAAAATGCCAAATACAGCACTGGTTGCATTTCTGTTGTAGTACTGTGTAACAACTAATTTGTAAAAATGTAAGGGATCAAATACCATGTATACCATTTCATGACAGGATTCAGTAACCTGAGCACTTCTTACACACTTCTGCAAGTGCTTAACTGTTTTGAGGGAAGTAATGGGACACTTTAGACCAGCAAAAGAGAAATAAATACACAAAAAACTCTAGATATTTACTTAAAAGTTTTAAATACCATTAGTCAAACAAAACAGGTGAGAATGAAAATCAGGAAGTATATCCAAGTTCTTGATCATTAAAACTGAATACATCAAAATCAAAATTCTTTCATAATTCAAATTAAGTATAAAAGCTGTCTTTAGGTTGAGTGTTGAAATACAGTGGTAGATCAATAAAGAGAGGTAACTGAAAATTGAGGTTAAGGATCCTCTCAGTTTATGATGACTAAAAGCAGGCTCAAAGAACAAGATGTTCTTTTAAAGGGTGATGGAGATCCCCCTCTGTCAGAGCAAGGGTTAGGCACTGAAAATTGACAAGAGAGTCTATTATAGATTACATTTAATCTTCTTCAACCAGCGGAATGCCTGACATCTGTGAAGCTGTGGCCATTTGGTGCCATCCCAATCTCAACAAAGGACTTGTACTGGGATACTGGAAAGATGTCATTATCTGGGGTAGAAAACTCTCACCTGAGGGCAAAAGCAAATGTCAAAACACCCATTATGTGAGATGTTCCATGTGCGCACAGTGCCACAGGGATCAATCCTAATGCTGCTCAATCTTGTTGCCTCTGAAGAACTCTTTCTCTTTCAGAAGTGTGATTGTATGGTTATGTCCTGCTGTTGCCCACTCAATCACGTCACATCAAACAAAATCAAGTCTTGTATTGGTGAAAATCACCTTAATTCAGACTATGACATTCTTGTACGATCCCTGAGCACCGTCCTCTCAAAGCCAGACTGACTGAAGTTGCAGCTGGTACTTCGCCACAGTTTCCATCAATACCAAAGGTTCCACAGATACAAGAGCTCCGTGCCTCAGAGAGAGGACAGAAGAGTTACAATGATGCCTCAGCGACAGCAGCATGATCAGGGATAACATGCTGATCCGATCCCTTCCACTTGTTGTGTGTTACTATGCCTAGTGATTGCTAGTAAGACGAAGAGCACTCAAGGTCAAACAAACAAAAATGAAGAGAAGAATAAGCCTGGAAGTCTCAGTCCAGCAGGTTTCCATGCTCTTGAGCTCTGGTAAGGCTGTCTTTGCGGTGCAAGTGATGAACCCCCATTCTCTTGGGGCTCTTCAGAGGTCGTGAGGAGCCAGTCCGAGGGGGCTTGTCTGCATTATCCTCAAGGGATGCTAGGACCCTTGAGCCAATGGCAGGAAAGTCCTGGGGTAGGATATCTCGCTCCTCAGCTGAACTTCCTGCTGAGCCAGCATCTTCAGCAAACTCTTGAGGCTTAGCAGAGGCTGGACTGCTCTCAATGGTGACCATGGTATCACCACTAGCACCATCATTGTCAAGTGGATCAAGGGCCATCAATAGCTGTTCACCCTCTTCCTGGGAAAAGTCACCACCATATTGTGTCTTTTTTGCCCGGAGGTCTGCCATGCTGCTGGTGTCAGTATCTAAACTGGACTCTCTACTTGCTGTCCAGCTCTGGGCCGAGGATCCCTCCTCGCCATCAGAGTAAGCACCTCTGAGAGCCCCTACTCCTGATTTTCCATTGTGACTTCTTTGGAGATCTTTTACCGTCTCACTGCTGAAGGACGTGCACTTGACAAGGCAGCCTTCTGTGGATGGTGCCATTTTTTCTACAAACATGCGCTGCCAGTTGGCCAGTAGGTCCTCCTCAGAGCTACCAGAGCTTGCAAAGGCGCTGGGGGGCTGAGGGGGACTGCTAAAGGGACTTGAATGACTGGAGAGGGTGTCAGTAGCATCCAACTGTGGAGGTGTGCGCTGGTGAGAAGCATGCCCTCCACCAGAAGATGAGGAGGTCCCAGAGCGCCAACCCCCATCAGATACAGCAGGGCTACTAGGCACGGTGCGCTGCCGCTCGGCTGCCTCTTCTTCATTCTGTACAAGACTGAGAGAAATGGCCTGACGAGTAGCGTAGGTGCAATTGGGCAGTGGGCTGTTTTTGGGAATCTTGACTTTGTCATCAGAAGAGAACTCAATCACTTTGCGACCAGGGTATAGTGGGTTTGGTGGTGGAGGTGCTGGGTAAGGATTCAACTTTTCAAAAGAGGGGGCTGCCCCATCTTCTCCAGTTGGACCATCCAGGCTGCCCTGGCTTCGACACATGCCGTTTACATGCTGCTGATCAGAGCCAGGTCCCACAGGAGAACTGGCATGAAAAGGGCCCCCATTTTCACGGCCTCCACTATCGTCTTGGGGTCCTGTCATGTCCACGTGTACGAACACATCTTCAGCCACTGGCCGACCTGCACTACTGCTAGACTGGGCTGAGTTGAGCACCAGGGGCTCCGGTTTCTCAAGAACACGAGCGATCACCGAAGTGGGCACTACGTCTGCGGGAGTCAGGCTTAGAGTGTCAGGATCCTGGGCTTGAGCTCCCTGAGAGCCCTTAGTCTTGTTAGGCAAGCTGCTCTTCATGTGCTTGTTCACCATGTCCTGTAGCTCATATGGCAACTGCAAAACATTATAGAGAAAATAAACACACAAACAAACGTGAATTTTTTTTTTTTTTTCCCGCAGTAGAGTTTTTTTTCTTTCTTGTTTTTTTTTGACATTTAAAAAACTATAATGGATAAAAAAGATTCTTGAAAATGACATGTTATCCATCAACCTGAAAAAAATCCTGGATAATGAGAAATTTATTGTAACCAGCAACAGGCATTCAAACGGCCTCATTTGAATAGATAATCAGTTCAGTTTCTAGGCATAAGACTTTTTAAGGACCAGCCTTAAAATATGAATGCATAATTCTTACATGGAAGATAAACTGGGAAATGTACTAATGTTTACACCATATTTCTCATGTAATAGACGCAGCAGTGATTTAGGGGAGTCAAGCTCCAAAAAGGACAAGACAGTATTATAAAATAGTCCATACAATTTTCTGCTACCAAGAAAGTAAGTTTGGAATAGGTTTGGTATAACATCAAGGTAAATAAACAATCTCAATCTTCTTTCTTTTATCTTTTTCTTGGGACCACATTTGTTGTTATGAGATCTATGTAGCTTGCACATTTTGTGGATGAATCCTTTTTTGCAAGTAATCTTAAAAGGTGCAATTTCACTAACATGCACTGGCATATAAATAGGATGTTCAATGAAGCCTATCGTCCATGCTGCCCGAATGAAGGTTATCTCAGTCTTGATCAAGAAAAGCAGAAAATAGTGTTTTTTCATTTAACACCATCCAATGTCTGCCCTCCCTGATGTGGGAAAGAAGAATATAGAGTAAGAAGCTCACCTCAAATTAGATTATTACTGAAGAGGGGTGAGACAGACAGAAAAAGAAAGAGAGAGAGAGACTAAAAGAAAAAAGGCTAGTGACAAGGCCTTTATTTCATTCTGTAGTGTGACACAATTTAATGAAGCCAGGCCAAGTCATTGATTTGTGGAAAAAAGGTCCTGTGGGGCAGCAATTAACCACAAAGCCCTTACTTCCTCTGAGCGTAGGGCATGGGAGAATTGATCTGTCCAGACCACACTTCCAAGCATGACCCCATCATGGCCTTCTAGCTCAGAAATCTACATGATGCTCCCTAAATTAATTGTTCTGGAGGGCAGAGTGCATTTGTATCCCATGACCACAGCAGCATCACATGCTAGAGTGTGGGAAGTCAGATGTACACAAAGTGCTACAATACTCCAGTCACCACGGTACACAAAACAAGACTTCTTTCTCCCACAGAAAATGAGGACAGTTTACGGACCGTTCAATGACCATCTGATGCATAAATGCACTAGAACTGAAACAATTCTACACATTCTAGATCACCTGTTTGTTCTTTTGTGCTTTCAGGGTTATATCCAATTTCAGACTTACTTGCCCCTGATCTTTACATAAAATGAATGGAATTGTGGTTGGTGATGACAAATGTCTTTGTTGTTGTTCCGTCTCTTCCATTACTTTTTTAGACTGTGAAACAAAGGCCTAATGTAGACACCTTGTGGACCAAATTATTCAAGGTTGTTCATGTGTGACCTATGTATACAAAAAAATCTGTCTGCGTGCATATCTCTGTATGCATACACATAAAAACTGAAGCAAACTTTGGGCTTCAATCAAACACGCGGTTCTTGGCCAGAATAATCTTTAGTATGGACTGGACTTTATCCTGTAAGTCAAAAGCCTGACTACATGAGACTATATACAGTACAAGCTCAGCTGTATTTTGTTTAGGTCTACTAGCATCGTCATCAGCTAGTGGCATGCTAGTTGTCATCTTTCTAGGCTACCCTAACAAAGAAAAGCAGCAATTCTTCTAATTTTTGCAGTGACCTACACGTAACAGTCAAAGACTGCATGCCACTTACTGTGCATAATTTCCATCTTTAGCTAAAGATAGCGAATTGCTACATGAGAGCCACTATAATAACGCTCAGTTTTCCCAACACTGGACTGAAGCATAATAGCTCTCAAGTTCTCAAAGCTTTTCTAAAGCTGTAACAGAAGACACAAGTGGCCTGTTTGATGCATATACATTTCCAGTTTGACATACATTTAGAGAATTTTCCAAATTATGTTTCACAAGTGGATGCTTTACAACAGTGGCTTTATGTTAGCAGTACTAGCATGAAAACAGGTAATGGCTTTGGCTCAGTCCAGCCTTAAAATATCCAAAGAAATAGTCTGTGGTCTCTGCATACAGAGTAATAAATTACAGAGTTCACGAGAGCAGGGCAAGAGGATAATCTGGACAGTGAATCAAATATCTTCTAAAAATACCATGGTTCCAGTGAGCTCATTCTATCACTATAGCTCTCCTAAAGAGATCATTATTCTACAGATTAGTCACTGCTGTCAATTCAATAAACTAAAAAAGGAGGAAGAAAGATCCTTTGTGAATTAATTGCTGCCAAGAATGAAGATCCTGTGCCCACACTCACTCAGCCAATATGAATTTAATGCCATCTTTCTCTGCATAACCAAAACGTTTGGACAATCGTAACGGAATTTCTCAATTTCTCTTCAATATGTAAACTAATTTAGAAAAGACTAATACAAAATGTGTCTGTTAATTAATGTCTTTACAAAACTAAAATTTGAATATATAAATGTACATTTTAAATGTACAAGTGGGATCCGTAAAGGAAAAGTGGGAAACAAGCGCCCCAATTTCAGTATTGCTCAAGTGGGCTGAGAGAATGATCATTTCAATTTTATACCCATCTCTAGGCAAAAATAAAAAAAAATAACTAAATTTAAAAAAGGTGCCTAAAGTTAATGCATTTTAAACAAGAGCAAATAGCAAATATGCAAAAAGTGTTGCCCTCGCTTTGGTCAGGACTTAATGCTGTTTGCAGAATAAAACAACAAGGGCAGACAGAGTGATAGATGGGTTTAATGTAGAGCGCAGGCCACAGGTGATAATGTCCCGATGTGTTCAATACCCATATGCCCATGAGGTCAAGCTGTCTTATCATACGTCTCTGTTCTTGTACCTACAGAGCTGTCCATCAGCCTGAAATCTGTCCTATTTTCCCCCACGGACAGACACAAAGGCCAAACAGACGGATGTGTCTGGATTTTGGCACCTTGTCAATGCGGTGCCTTTTCTCTGCCAGCGAGACCATCCGTATCCAAAGACCATCCATGTCTCACAGCACGACTGCCCTAACAGACACTTTCCATGCTAAACACTGTCATAAAGAGCACATCCTGTGGACATGGCTGTTTTTTTTTTAAATCCTCGCCCTCTCTCTATTCTCTTGGTCTCTTTCTCTCCATCTCTCTCTCTCATCCCAGTCTGTAAAATCAGAGCTCCATGTCCATAACAATAAAGTCACTGGGCAATCGTGCACACTCTCTCTCTCTCACTCAGCACCGCCCACGAGTGTCACTGCAGAGTTCAAAACACATTCAGACTCCAACAAGTCCTGTGTTGCAGGGATAGTTCAGACAAAAATGAAAATTCTGATATCATGGTTCCAAACCAAATACATTTTTTTTATCCAGAACGGGCCAGCTGTTCTTTTACGTTCAACGAAAGTGGATTGTGGAAAGTGGATTGAGTGTCAAGGTCCAGGAAAGTTCAAATAAATTTTTTTTATCCAGAGAATACTTTTTGTACGCGAATAAAACAAAAATAACGACTTAAAGAATACTTTTTGTACGCGAATAAAACAAAAATAACGACTTAATTCAACAATTCCTCTCCTCTGTTTCACTCCACATCAGCGTTGCGCCATTTTGGCGAATCTGAACTGTACGCAGGCAGCGCACGCTCTTCTGTGTCAGCCGCGCCACAAGTATGCGCTGTTTTTCAAATCAAAGCGTAAATATATGTAAAAAAAAGTTATTTTTGTTTTATTCGCGTACAAAAAGTATTCTTGTTTCTGAACCTGCTGTGCTTTACAAAAGTCAGAGAGGGTGAGTAAATGACAGAATTTGAATTTTTGGTGAACAGTTCCTGAAAATGTGGGAGGGGGGTTGTGCTTTAAAACTGAGAAACAGATTCTACTACTTACATCAGCAAACTTGTGGTTCCTGAAATGCGATTTATTGCACTTCAACAGCTGCACAGCCAAATTGCAATCTTGCCGATACCGTTCCTGCATGAGGAGAGAAAATGGATATAAAAACAAGATATGAGAACATATTAAATGAAGAAAAAAAGTCATCAACATCCACTGTTTGGAATGACACTCCTTAAATTAAATTGAAATGGTCATTTATGAAAGAAGAAAAGCAAACACACACAGTATGAGTCAATATTTGGACATACAAATGCTTCACAAGATCTTTACAAATCTGCTGAGTTAAAGGCTTATAGTTTGAAATCACTTTTGTAAATGATACAAGTTGTGCTTATGAATTGATATGAAATGATTTTTTTAAGCCAACTAGTGTCCAGCATGCATGTGAACTCCAACACTGTTTAAAGAGCATCCCAGGACGTTGATTGAGCAGAGTATAGACAGAGAATAATTCCAATACTGATTAATTTAATATTTTATTGACTTACTGTTACTCTAAAATGTGACTTTAACTGAAATAAAGATTAGAATTAAAACATTTTTAACATTCCAGAAGTTTTAGGAGCTTAATATTCTTCCTACTCTTTTAAACTAATGAACCAATCTTCCAGAGGTTTGTGAACAGTTGGATAAGGATTTAAAATCTTCTAATAAAATCTTTTACAGCTTGGCATAACTACTAAAATACAGATTCTTTATAAATATTCCCATAACATTTTAAGATTCTATTATTCTGCATAACATTTCCAGGTCAAAAAACAATACATAAAGACTAAATAATAATAATAAAAATCACACTTTTAAAATTGATTTCAGTATATTTAGTTTTTTTAAAGACTGTGGGTAACCCTTGTTCTTTAAAGACGAAAAAAAGCCTTGTTGAGAGGGTGATTTAAAATATATTCATTTCTACTTGTTTAACTTATTTGGTATATTATTTTAAATCATTAGAAGTCACCTTGAGGTCCCCTTAAAAGTTGCTGAGACACCTAGTGGCCTCTGGACCCCTGTTTGAGAACCACTGCTCTATTACGTTGAAAAATATGTTTGAGTAGTTCTGTCCAAACCTTTGACTGACACTTTATAAGTAAACCAAGGAAAATGGCACCCAAGGTAGCAGTCTTCAAGATTAATAACTAAAAAGCCCATAAAGGGAAAAAAAAAATGGTCCTAACATCAACCTCAGAGGAACGAGCTATGATTGATGTATGCTCTATCTGTCTAAGGAGATGAAGCGCTCTGCTTAAACACCACAGACAGATGGCTATCAGTTTCTTCAGTGCTATAATTAGCTCCCTGTGGCACTGTTTCATACATGTGGTGTAATAAAGGCACATTTCAGAACGACCTGCATTCTGGTGCTTTGTTATTCCTTGTGGAGTTACTCAAAAAAAAAGCATTGTTAGGATATCAATCTGTCTGCTAATTTACACTCCCGTGTCACTTGAATGTGAAGAAAAGAATACAGTGTTTATATAATGTGAATCAAATCTCTCATTATGAATAAAGGGCATCCCCATGCAAATAGTCCCACAAATTATTTAAAAGGCTGGGTTTTTTAATCTAAAAATGCTAGCCTTGTAGGAAGTGTATGTTGAGTGTTGTTGTTTATGTACAGTTGACTCAAGTTTGAATTTTAAAATGAGAGGGAAATTAATACGGAGACTTTCCCTTGTTCCAGACTAAAGCTCCAAAAGCCAGACATCATTTCTGGAATCTGACCGTAGACTTCAGTGAAATCTCAGCACAGATCCTCCTCATGCAACTTTCAATTCTGAGCTCCAGTAGTTATCAATCCCTGTAACACTGCAGCTCTGACAACCCGAGTCCAAAACGTGCCTCAAACACAAACACACACAAAGCTCTGATATCACACGTACATTCAGTTCCTCCAGCTTGTCGATAGTGTTTTTGGCATCCACGAGTTTATTCGTGAGCTCCACTATCTCTTGATCCATGGTTTTCTTGTCTCTTTCCACTTTACGGAGCTGTAAGGAGAAAAAAGACATTCATGTAAACTTTAATGTGAAAGGTCTCAGATGAGGTTCAACCACTCTGAACAACACACCAAAACAAGTTTTCCTTCAGTCCTAATTTCATTGCCGAAATGGCACCAGCTGCAAAGAAAAAGTCATCCAAAGAGCCTGGGAATGTGGCTGAGGCAGAGCCCATGAGGGAAAACAAATAAAGCAGGTAAGGAATCATATTGACAATCCCATTGCAAATAAGCATCACTCTCTCTTGATGTATCTAGTTCTCTGTATCTCCAACATTTCTGTCCAATTAGGTCTGTTTTTGATAAACCAACTGTACTTAATGAAGAACTTCAGTCAGGTTTTTCATACAGCAACATCATATTCCTTCAAAGGACCTGAAACATAGTGCACACATCAGACAGAATATGTTTATGCTACTTTAACTCTTTTTTTTTTTTTTTTTTTTTTTTTTCGTCCTCAGCAATGGTCAGTATGAGCTGTTGTTGAAGATTCTCCAAAAAATTGTCCTTCGCATTTCGTGCAAAGAACAAGAGCCTCAGAGAGCCAGTGAATGTGGACAGTCTGTCTGAGGCTGAGATTATTGTCTATAGGCCTAAAACACCTTCTGTCTGACTTCCTGTCTGAGTTCAGTGTTTTTCTAATTGAGGAGTGAGAGTGCTGTCTGAAGACACTTCACTCCTGCTGTGACGGCAAAGTCCGAAATGTCTTTGCACTAAATTGACAAAGAACAAAAGCTCTTGAAAGAACTTTAAAGAGGACATACTGTACTTAACAGAAGCTTTGATACTTAAGACACACTTCAGCCCTGCCGGCTCTTGGTTTAAGTGGAGACAGAGAGATACAAAGAGAGACACTGAGAAAAAGTAGACAGACACTGTGACCCTTAATCTGAAGCTTGGCATGTCCATAACAAAGCAATTATCTTTATAGTCACTGTTTGACTGAAGTGGACAATGTGGACCAATAAAAGAGAGATAAGGAGGGGGCAGCCTTTTAACACAATGCAGAGTCCACATGTAATAACAGAAATGCATCAGCCAGTATAATGCACAGCACATCTGATGCAAACAGGGATAGAAAGAAACTGTTTTTATCAGTTTAACAGCTGCATTCACACCATCCAAAGTTGTAGTCAAGCGGTCAAAATGCCAACATGTGTCTGCGCTTTGTTGCTACTCTAAAAGGCTTCATAATAGACTAAGAATACATCCTTTATTTATGAAATATATGCCCGTGTAATATAATATGTGTCTGTCTACCTGCAACCTACACAAAGACATCTGTTACATGTCATGTGTTATAGCTGCAAAATTATCATTTGTAGCTATTAAGATATTGTTATATTTAAGATTGGGTCCCACTTTATATTAGGTGGCCTTAACTACAATTAATCATTTGGTACAATGCACTTATTGTGTACATAAATGCTTTTACATTGTACTTGTACTTTAAAAAATACCTGCATGTAATAACATGTGTAATTCATTTCTGTAATTACATTTACATTTAAACTGTTGACCTGTCTCTTACACATTAACCCACCCTAAAACCTAACCAGACCACCAACCCTGTCCCTAACCTGACCCGTATCCCACCACAATAGCAGTACAAGTGTTTTTCAATACAATATGAACACAATAAGTACACTGTACTTATTTTTGATGCAAGTACATAGTAGTTAAGGCCACTTTATATAAAGTGGGACCGAATATTGTTAATTAACAACAAAAGTTTCAGCTGACAGTCCATTTATGTGAGCAAAAGAAGTAATTGTGCCATTCATTTTTTCATAAAAAAAAAAAAAAAAAAAAAAAAAAAATCACAGCAAATCAAATTCCCCATGAAGTACTACACTACCCATAATCCTAAAGAAAAATCAACCAATCACAGCAAAGCAGGACATTCACTGCGCACTCCCATAAAGATCTGAATATCGAACGTATCTATACTCTCAAACTATTTTTATGTTTGAGTATTTTGTTACAAACACTGTTTATATATATATATATATATATATATATATATATATATATATATATATATATATATTTATATTAAAAACAACGTTTTAATGGTTTCCAAACTGAATCAGTAGCTTTATATTATCACGCTGCAACTCAAAGGTTTTCACAACTAACTGTCAAAATAAAAACTGTTTAATTTGAAGAAACTGACAGAAATTCAATATTTTACTATGTACAGTAGAATGCACTTCTCAAAGTAATATATAATAATAAAATAATAATAATAATAATATACAATCATAATATTAAAAGAGAAACATCATTTTAACATAACATTTTTCTTCCATGTTAAAATAAATTTTCATTTGATTGCATTTTAAAAGATTACATTGATTAACGCTATTTTTATAATACATTTGCATTAAATCGTGAATCCTGAAAATTTTAAACAGTCAACAAAATTTTTTCAGGGCCCTATTATTGTTAAATTAATAATAATAATAAATATATATATATATAGATTTAAAAAAATAAAATAAAACTATTAAATAGTTAATTTAAGTTTTATGAATTTTACGGATTAGAAATGTTTGATTATTAAAATTTAAACCATTAATTTCGAAGTCCAGAAAATTTTAAACAGAAAACATGGAATTTAGGAAAAAATAAAACAAAAGGTGGCAAGTCATAGGGCAAAAGGTGACTAAACCCAGAGCCGGATAGTTTGGTTTCTTTAAATGAAAGTGGGTGGTCCGACTGTTGAGCTGTGCCATTGTTGGTTGATCTCTCTTTAGGATTATGGGTAGTGTAGTGTTACAGAAGAAGAACATTGTTACAGAAGACTTCACTAATGGCCTTACAGAAGAGATTTTTTTCCTCACTTTCACATGAAATGGCCTTATAGTGTTTCTATCTTGCAGTGGCCTTAAGTGGTGTAAAAAATATAATTTGTAATTTTCTTTTCTTACCGTGTTTGCAAAGTTGTGCTGTGCATTTTAACCACTGCGGTAAACATTTGGACTGCAATCTATTGTGTGACATCTATCCCAGAATCCCCCTGTCCACATGCACACACACACACACACACACACACAGGCATGGCCACAGCTATATCCAGCCATCTACTGCAGGAAGAGAGGAGAGGAGACAGGAAGGGGCTGCAATGAGTCATGGGAATGATATCCACGGTGATATTTATTTGGAGAGCAGAGACAGACAGACAGACAGACGGAAGGAACTGGATAAATAGAAAGAATGAGAACGCAACTGCATAGACCCAAGTTTGACTGATGGCAGCCTGATGATGATAATGATGATGATGATGGTGAAATACCCAAAGTCACAAGGCAGCATGAGGGGAGAGAAAAGGAAGAAAGAAAGGAAGAGAAAGATTTAATTTTGCACTTATTCTTATATTTTCAATAAACTGCCTGTCTACAAATATAAAGACAAATAAAGAAAGAGGACAGAAAGATAGAAACTAGTCACGAGAAAGACCCAGTAGCCATTAGTTAAAAATAATTATCCTGTGAAACTTATCATCAACTAAAATGAAACCTATTAAAAATCTTTTTTAGTAACTAAAATAAAGCTGTAATAAAACTAAAAAAAAAAAAAAAAAAAAAGTTTGTCAAGACAAACTTTGATGTTGGCTTGAGAAAGACTGTCCAGTAGATTAAGACAGACAGATATATAGAGACAGATATATAGAGCAACTCCTTCAGCTGTGACAATATTCACAATATACCATGGCCTCTGGTGCCTAAATTTCAGTTTCACTGCTTCATCTGTTTAGCCATTTTTACAATACACATTGATCCACAGCAGCAATGTTTGCAAAAGAACAAAAACAAATAGTGCACTTAATATCAAACAAAAGTTCAATCACAGAGAAGTTTCAATCATTGTTGAAGGCACAGTATTAACCAATCAGACGCCAGAAACAGATCATTTCATAACACTCTTTCTGAAATGTTGTAAATTCACCTGTGACTGGCAAAGCTTTACGCAGAGGTCATGGATATGAGATCTCACCGTGCAGAACTAAGATACCGCTGGGATTTAATTGAAAATGAACATAAATCATCGAGAGCTAATGCTGTCCTTATACACGCATGAAGTCTTCAGACATGATTAAGAGCAAGCGGCTCGTTCTGAAGTCTCCCAGTCATCTTAAATTACTCTAGAGATAATTTTGCAGGGCACCTAAGAGTGATAAAAGATTCCTAAAATAACTTATTATAGATGTATGTTTGATTAAATTTTCATTTGAGCGAAACTGGAAAAAGGCAGAGTTAGGGGGAACATTTAGATTCATATTGGCTTTAATAAAACATGAAATCTTTTAACAATTCATTACAACAACCAACAGCAGTTTCCAACGATACCTCCTGTGTTCAGAATGCATCATACTGAACACAGGACGCATGGTTTCTGTGATGCATAATCACATTCAAATAATCCTAAAACAGCATTCATCCTAACATTGTCGGAGGACAACTGCAGTCTGTGACAGTTATGATGTATTAGAAGATCCAGTGGGAATAGGTTGATACTTACTAAAGAAAAAGAGGCTTAGGGACAAATTTGTACATTTATTCAATCTGTAGCTTTTGATGTTGTTCATTTTTTTCCGTCTCTCGATTGTTCTCAGATAACTACAATTGTCTTTGTTTGAGCACTAAAGCACAGAAAATTTTCATCCAAACAGCTTTTATGAAAAAAAAAAAAAGCATGCAAAAACATGCTGAATTCTGTCTGCTACCAAATCGCCTGACTGATCCATCAGCACGGCCTTAACTGTGACAATTTTGACCACAATCAGGTCATTCGGGGCTCTCTGCATTTTTTAATTAATTAATTTATTTTTTTTTGAAAGCAAAAAACATCAATGGCAAATCAATCATTTTAAAAGGGAGCGGAATTCGCTTTGATTTCTTGTGACTGAATTTTAAACAGTACTAGAGTGGCAAATGAATGACAGCACGTCAACACTGAACTATCATGGGTCTTTTCCTGCAGAAATGTTTTATAGCCTATGCCATGAAAACAATAATACATTTATCATCAATTCTCAAAAATCTTTGATCCACTTAAAGGGATAGTTCACCCAAAAAAGTAAATTCTCATCATTGTCTCACGCTCATGTTGATCCATACCTGCATCACTTTCTTTTCTGTGCAACATAAAAGGTGCATTTTTGATGAAATTCCTGGTTATTCTTTTCAAATTTATGTAAATGAAGGGCTGAAAGCTCCAAAATAGCAAAAAAAGTGGTATAAAAAAGAAGCTGTTCAATAGCTTTTACAGTACTTTTTGAAGCTTGAAAGCAATTATTCAAATCCTAATGCATCGAAAAGATTAGTACAGACAAAATTAGTGGTCAACGGATATATCACCAAGGCTGATATATAAGCCAATATTTGGTAAAAATATTTAGTAAGAGGAGGGACTTTTATTTTGACAGCACTAATTAAAGATTACAAGGGCATGTGAATTAAAAAAAAATGATGTGCATGAATAAATTATTTATAACTGGAATATTCTATTCAAAAAATAAGAACTGTCAATTTTGATTTCATTGTTACTTTAAATTGTGTGATGTGAATAGCTGAAGTTTTTAGGAAAGCCATTACAAGAGTTTTAAGCAGTGGGAAGTGACTATGATCATCCATGGCATGATTATTTGCCCATCACAGCTCAACTATAAAGGCAGGGTCCAAAATGAACATCCAGTAAGAGCCAAAAGTGAGTCAGAATTGGCTTTACACTTGGCAAGTAAACAAAACTCACAGTTGGTTTGTAGCAGAACTGCACCAATTTAAAATACAATGCAAAAATAACGCCATTTTTATCTCAAGTGCGAATCGAAGCAACACAATCACTGTTGCTTGTCTTCCAACAACAATTTTCCCAGTGAAAAATGAACTTCCAGCATGCATGAGTGGCAGGAGCAATACTGTTACTTGTTTGCTAGTCCCAGGAGAATGAAATAAAGCAAAAGGTTCCTCAATTACAGTTCATAATACTTGTGACGAACTGACTGAGAGTGGCATCGTTAGGGCACAAGGAACAATTAAACAGCAATTAAAGACATCAGTGTTTAAGATAAAGGTCTTTAGAAAGGGAAAGTGAAGTGTAAAGGTTACCAGGGCGTGAAGTTTCTCCTCCAGGTCTTGATTAGCTCTCTGAGACGCTGTGTAGCTGTTCTGCAGTCTGTGGGGGAACAAAACAAATGTATGTCACTTTTAAGGTATAAAACTATATCCAGATCTTATATGATATATCCTGGTGCACTGTGAGATTGAGATATTTTGGATGAAAACCAGGAGGCATGTGACTGTCCCATAGACTGCCAAATAAATAACAGTGTCAAGGTCCATAAAATGTATGCTCTTCTGTATCATCCGCGCCACAAGGATGCGCTGTTTTAGTTCAAATCAAAGCTAAATACACGTAGAAACAGTGCATCTTTGTGGCGCGGCTGATACAGAAGAGCATACACAGCACGGTGATATGGAGAGACACCAGAGCAGACTGTTGACAAAGGAATTGTTGAATAAAGTCTTGTTTTCTTTTCATACAAAATGCAAAAAGTGTTCCAGTTGCTTCATATAACCCAGATTGCACGTCTGATGGCAGATGGAGTATTCTGACGACGACTTTCATACCTTTTATGGACCTTGACACTGTTATTTACTTGGCAGTCTATGGGACAGTCACAGGCCTCCTGGTTTTCATCCAAAATATCTTAAACTGTGTTCCAAAGACGAACAGAGCTTTTACGGGTTTGAAACGACATGGGGGTAAGTGATTAATGACAAAATTTTAAGGAGTATTAAAGACCAAACACATCTAAGAAATGATGGGTGGGTAACATTAAGTGATGCTGATCCCTTTTGATTTCATATCTTCATTGAATCAACACTGAATTAATACAATGAGATTTCCCCAAGCCTTCCGTTCATAGAAATTTCAGAAGAAAGCATCAGTTCAAAAAATACAGAATTTGTGCTTACAAAGACCATCAGGCCTTATTGCCACATTATCTCCAAGCTCTGCCTTTCGGTTTACAGCACAAACCTTCATCTCAATCACTCTTTCCCTCTTGTGAATCAATACTGTTTCGGTGCCTGGCAGATCATAAGGGACTTTTACTGTCTGGCTTCATAACAATTAGAATTGAATCAATTAATTTCAGCAAGCAGTGATGATTTGGGCCGAGCGCAGTCATAAACTCTAGCAACAGTTCATAGCTGCGGATGGCCTGTGCTGATGGAATGCAATAATTACTCCTGCCTCAGAAGCTAAATAAATTCAATGAAAACACACAGAATAAACAGGTAATTAAGTAAACAAACATCTATAACAATACCTCTCATTCGAGGGTTCCCAGAGCCTCCAGCACCTGGAGCAAATCACCACAGCACATGTGAAAATGTTACGCCGTTAGATCAGAGATGGCATTCAATCGCCTACGCTGCAGAATCACTAACCAACTGCAATCCAATTAGGCTATTATCTGCGGAGAGCTGGCATGCAGGTTTAGGATGTGGCAGGCAGGGAAATGGAGGAGCAAATGTGAACACCACACTTTTCTGATGGAAAGAATGCTGGGTAATTCAATCGCTCTGCCGTCTGAAAGCATATAAGCCTGAGATGCATCCTGATTGGAGATAAAGTGGTATGATTGCAGCCAAATTACACACCGACTCAATCACAAAGCACTGCACTCAGAGCGCCAGGGGCATATCAGGCCGATCCGAGCCCGTGATTAAATCTGCACTCATATCTGCTGATCTAAAGCTAAACTTATAACACTGATTCCGAACAAAGTGAGTAGTGACGTTTACTGCGACAAATAATTTTTTGTTCATTTTGAAAGCCAAAAAGCTAATGGAAATATAAAACAACAACAAAACACTATGAGCTGAAACACACACATATGTAAACTTTTTTTTGATGGAATGAGAATTCACTATGGGCGGAGCCACCCAGTGCATTGTGCCAAAATGTAATTTTTTTTTTTGATAGGGCAAAAACACATTTTCATACCAAATAAAAATCAAGAATCAAAAATTAATCAACAAAAACAAAAAAACATTAACAAACAATAAATAACAAACAATTTAATTACTTCAATGCATTTATTTATTTATTTATTTATTTTTTTGTACAGAGGTGTTTTCCAATCACATCACAAAGAAAACTGGCTAACCAATAAGAGCCACTCTTTTGGCCACATGTCTGGAGCGGCTGTAGTTTTGGAGCCACAAATGAACAAACCTGAAAAAATCAACAAACAAAACTATCAAAAAATATAATAAACATCAAATCAAATTCTGAGAAAGGCTGTTTGAAGACACGTAAATGTTGTTTGTTCTCAATCAAATCAAATTCTGAGAAAAACATAAGGAAATTTTTTTAAATACATAGAAATCATAAAAAAATATCATATAAGTATATCAAAAAAAAAACAAATAAAAACATAAGTAAAATAAAAACAAAAACAAATTTTTTTAAATACATACATACATACATATTACATACATGCATACAAATAGGGTGTATCAGTATGTTGATAAGCAAACAGCATATTACACTGTACAAACACCATATTTTGCTGTTTCTCTTTTTCCATAAGTGGAAATTTCCAGAGTGAAATTGCATTTTCACTCAGAACAGACGAAGCTCTTTCAAACATCAGACCAAATTTTTGTGCTGTTGTGTACAGGACTCGAAGATTAAAACACTTTCCTGGTGTTATTGTGCATTATCAGCGCACAATATTCCAAAGCAAAACAGTTTGTCTTCATTATCCTTATTCTGATATACATACTACATTCTGCTTCTGTTCATACAACCTGTGTGAACAGAAAAGCAGCAAACAACAAAACAACCTGTCAGAGGCAAGATACACAGAGTAACTGCTAAGCCCTTACACAAACAGCACAGCCTTCACAGCGAGCTCACGCTCATTAAAATCAGCCACAATCTCACTGCTGTTCTCCTCCCTTACCTGTAATCAAAGTAACACATCACAGCACTTAAGGCTCTCAAATGCAGTTCTTAATTCGCTGGCAAAAACACAAGGCATTTGTCAAACAATAGAGATGCTTGACGGCCTGTTAAACATTTTTTATTTATTTCCTGAAGACTAGGCTGTCAGGCACATTTTTTTAATAACACAAAAGAATAACATTTGTTGAGTCAATTTAAATGACACTACTGTAATAATTCAAACCATTTTTACATTTTTTACATTTACATTTTTATTCTGATTACAAAAACCTCTGAATGACCACTTAAATTACTCTGAATGAATGAACGAACGAACGAACGAACGAAATAACTTGAACATGACTCAGATGAACACTGCTGTGCTGTGGTGTATTAGATCCAGACTAATCAAGAGTTATAAATTCAGAACTGGTTCCATTTCTATGAAATTCCATAACCAAACGGTTTTCATGACTTATTCTTCCAATGTCTCCACCATACTAAAATACTGTTTCCTGTGTTCACTGATACTACAGCACAACAAAAAACGAATAATTAAGTTTGATACGAATTGTGAACTTGCTTTCTGCGTTGAGTGCGATGAGAGAGAAAAAGTAAAAATAAAAAAAAATTAACTCTTTCCCCGGCATTGATGAGTTATCTCGTCTTTTAGAAGACAACGTTTCCCCACCAAAGAAAAGTTTTTACGTTTTTTCGTGTTTTCACTGGTATACACTCAGGGCGCTATTACACATCTTCTGAATGAGTACAAAACCTTCTGAACAAAATCCCACGTGAACAGGTCGGAGAAACGAGCGATCTCTTATGTAAACAGATGCATATTAAAAATAATGCAATCATCAGCAATAGACAGCATATAAAAAAATTTAAATGTTGATCCAGGAAGTGGTATATGTCTGTGCAAGCTTTGGAGGTGTTGATGGAAGCAATTTCCTGGATTTAGGATTTGATAATCGTACTGAATATTATCCAGATGTAGTTTTTGATACAAAATGTGATTTTCTCACCTTTTTGCTCAAAACTATACATTTTTATGAAACCTACCTATATTCAGGTGTTGATAAAAAAAGAATGCTTTAAGTTACAATAAAACAGATTTATTATTTTTTTTTAAGTAGAGGCTCTGATCTTTATTTAGGTGTATTGCATATTCAAATATTCATACAGCAAAATATACTGGAGGCCATCAAATTTTAGTGAAAATCATCAAAATCGCTGGCAGTGACTGGCAACTTTTTTCAAAAATGCTGGCGGGGAAAGAGTTAATGGAATTGAAACCATAAACGCTCCATTTTTTATGATTCATGTCATAGAACTGCCTTGTCCTTCGAAATCTCACATGACAGCAAAATTATTAAATACTGACGAGAAAGGAGGTCTTCCAGATGTTTTATATGTGGTTATTATCTAGGCAAGTTTGCAGTGCCCTCATCTTCCTCTGGACTGTGTCCGTCTGACCAGCATGCTTTGCACTGTCGATCCTGCTGTGATTTGTAGTGCGGTCTGCAGCAGGGGTCCTGCAACTCTACACAGCCGCCGGTCAGTGGGATTAAAGTGAAGGCTGCCAGCTTCATATAACTACAAGGAGCTCATTAATTTGGCTGCTTTGATCATAATCATTCAGATGAATTGCAGGGGTATGTCTCATCTCCCTCCCTCATCTACGCCTGAGACTTCAGTAAGAAACCTGCTGTATCCACCTCTTTCAACACGCAAACTGGAAGACTTGTCATTTTTGCAGTCAGAGATTCTGATTAAATGTTATTGTCCTATGATTTTCATGATGCAGAAAATGCAGATGGATTTATAGAATCCAGTCAAACAAACTAAAATCACAGTATAACGCAGAACATCACAGAATCAAAAGTAGGGCTGTACAATCAATCAAATCACAATATGGACTAATGTCTGTGAATAATAAACTGCAAAAAACCTGACATTTAATTGTGTCCGTTGGTTGCTCTGCGTGTCTCTGTGTGTGCACAGTTTAGTTAACTACACACACAAACATGGGTGATGTTCATAGTGTTTTCAGTGTCTGTCGTCACTATATGAGGACATGAACACATGACCTTCATCTCCAGAGCTGCTCTGAGTCACTTATCCTGCATTTCAATTAATACAATATATCAGATACACAAATTCAAAGGTCTTCATGACAAATGTCAAAATAAAAGCTTGTTTTAAGAAATTGTGAATTTTTCTACTCCATTTTCATTTCAAGCATAAACCTATGGAAGCCCATTTCTGCCACTGAATAAATTTTTTTAATTCAATAGAAATCCATTAAACACACAAATAATAGTTATATAAAAAAACAATTCAATTATATAAACTCACAATTGCAAGTTATAAAGTCAGAATTGCGAGATTTAAAGTCACAATTGCAAGATAAACATTTTAGAATTGCGAGTTTATATCTCATAGTTCTGACTATTTCTCAAAAACAATACCGACTTCACTCAACAGAAATTCTATATCACACAATCTAATTCAATTGCCACATAATATCAAGTCTAAATCACAATTCTGAGAAAAAAAAAAATCTAAATTGCGAGATAAAAAGTCAAATTACCTTTTTTATTTTTTATTCAGTGGCGGAAACGGGCTTCCATATAAACCTATACAGCACTTTGGATACCAAAAATAAAAATACATTTTTTTCATTTGATTATATTTTAAATCATTTAAATGGATAAATTAATAAACGTAATAAAAACAACATGTTCCATGCCTTCGTTTGTTAAATTGTAGTTTCATGATTTCAGTTAATTAGACATACTTTCTGATTAATAACATTTCATTTAACCATTAAAACAGAATCCAGAAAAAATTAAAACAATAAGATAAGACTATGATTTTGCGTTGAAAGTAAAATAAAAAAGATAAATATATTAGGGCTGTTAAGAGATTAATTAGCAGCTAATTATCACCTTAAAACACTGATTTCTACTCAAGAAACATTTCTTATTATCAATGTTGAAAATAAGTTGTCTGTCACATGATCCTTTGGAAATCATTTTAATATCCTGATTTGCTGCTCAAGAAACATTTCTTATTATCAATGTTGAAAATAAGTTGTCTTTTTAAGGATTCTTATACTTCAAAAACTGTATTTGCAATAGACTATTTTTTTTAACAATATACAAGTCTTTACTGTCACTTTTGATCTATTTAATGCATCCTTACTGAATAAAAGTAACTAACCTTCTGAACTTGTCTCTCATTTTCTCCAGGTCGTCTCTGGTTCGACCCAGCTCTGCCTGCATGTAATGTCGACCGGTTTCAAACTCTGTCTCCATCGCCTCCATCTTATTAGTGGTCTGGGAGAGCCGGCGACGGAGGTCTTCATTTTGCTGCTGCAGGATCCTGCAGAATAAGTGAGAGCAATGAAAGAAATGAAAAATGCATCACTGACATGAGAAACTGTTTGTCAAATCGAGTTCACACTATTGTAGAGGTAAAGGGCAACAATCTACAGCATTCTCATGTATTTCCATTTTCATTTTATAACAGTAGCATAAAAGAGTCTTTAATATGAATACTGAAGTCTGTTCATCATTCCCTTCATGCCTGGGAAAGCATTAACGCACACATTCCTGATGCGCATCTGTGCAAGCTCACATTTCCACTCAACTCATAAAGCATTCATTTAATAGCTCTCTGTCATATTTGGTATCATTTTACGGCTCATATTCTGAACAGAAATGCAATGAAGAAACCACTTAAAGAAAAGGCTGTTATGGTGTCTCTCCCAAATCATGAGCATCTCAAAAAGTGTGTGCAATGCACTAGGTTTGACATCAATGAAGCCAAAAGGCAGTAATGTGGCATGTGTCAGAACAGTTTGCATCATGCATGATTCATATGGGCTACTTTAATGACAATTCTATGGTGTTTTTCGGACTTCAGTACATCCATCTCCCTTTCAGTGTGGCCATTTATTTTTAACTGCTTTTTAATAAATAATTTCACTTCAGTGTTGAAGGCTAACCCCCGAAGTCTCTTGTTTATGCTGTCCTCTTCTCATGGAAGTCACAGCTTCTGTGGTTCAATTTTTTACACATTAATGCGATCTGAAACTTTTGGTTGAATTCTGTTTCCAGTGAACACTCAGAGAAAAAGATGTTATGTATTAACAACAACTTTAATGGAGTCAGATTAAATTTATATGAGCCAGATAGATAAAATAATGCATGCCATTGTTCAGCTGCTTTTTGTCTAGAGTATTTATTCCAAACCATCAGCTGTAATTTACTTCACTCTATCTTTTATTACAAAAAAAAACCCAATCTTATCTTACCTAAAAAAAAACAATCTTAGCTGTTTTATTTAAAACCATTTTGGCTTTAAATTGTCTTAATTTGTTATATTCGTGTGTGTGTTTTACATTTACATTTATATAGTTACAAAAAATCTTTAAAATAAACATAGCTTTTTTTGCTATTTTCGGCCGAATAATTTCTGTTGCCGAAAACATTTGGTGCATCCATCGTGTCATATCATTGTTCGGTACAATTTATTCGGGTCTTTTAGCCATAATGTGGCTGCATGCATATTTTTTTGCTATTTTCGGCCGAATAATTTCTGAAAAACTAAAAACCAATATATTGCATCCATTAATATAAACCATTAATAACATAATGTGGCTGCATGCATATGAAATATTCCTGAAAAATATAAATATTAACTAATATAAAAATTCAAAACAACTATATTAAAAAAAAAAAAAAAAAAAAGATGTGTTACATACTTTATGACTTGACATGACTTCATTTAAAAAGTAAGACTTTCTATAGATATGTTTCTCATGCCTGTGTGTTCAGTATTCACTGAGTTTGGGTTCTTTTTTGTGACGCGTTTCAGAAAGAAGTTCACGGAGACCGAGACTGCAGAATGTGCACCATGTTTTTTCTCTTTATTTTACAAAAACACAGTGTTCTGTTGTTATTATGAGTGTATACAAATAAAAGTAGACCCTTTACAGATGTATTGCTCTTATCTGTACAATCAAAAATGATGGAATAATATAAAGTTCATGTCGGCATTATCAGGGAAAAAAATGCCACAAAACGTGCCGCATTCATCGACCTCAGAGGGTTAAAAATATAATTAACAAAAATAATGCAAAAATACAGTTTCATGGCCTGTACAACATATTTACGCCTGATAAATATTCTTAATTGCCAGACCTTATATACTCTCTCTGTAATCTTAACAGTCATGCCAATAAAGCACTGTGGACTAAGAAATAACAACAGTGCAAAACTAAGAGGACGGCCAGTAAACAAAACACCCTATAGACTCTATTATAGGACTGGAGGTGCACCTCAGCTACAAGAGCTTTCACAGCCTACATCCAAAGTACAGGGAGAAGGTGTCAAACACATAATGATGCCTCAGCCTACACCTCAGTCAAGATTCCTGAAAGCTGCCAATTACTCCAAAGATAACCACATCCATAATACTTTCAAGCAACCCGAAGGTGATGAAATGGGGACTGGGCGGCTGAGGCACGGTTTCCAAACCTGATGCACAGACAACTACATGTGTGCAAAACACTGAACGATTCTGAGCCCGATGATTAAAAGGCTCTCTGCAGTACAACATTAGGCTAATTGTTGTGCATACTGACAGTGAGTTAAGTGTTAGTCATGCAGGTGTGTGAAAGTGTGAATAGGAGGTACAGGAGCAGTGTGTGTGTGTGTGTGTGTGTGTGTGTGTGTGTGTGTGTGTGTGTGTGTGTGTGTGTGTGTGTGTGTGTGTGTGTGTGTGTGTGTGTGTGTGTGTGAAGAAAGCAGCTGGTTCTGTGGTGAGCTGAATGGGCAGCTGCAGCTTTTGGGGGTGGATTTCCATTTATATGTCAAGCATCAAACTTTTGGATAAACAGATATGAATGACAAAGGGTCTGGAACTATATAGTGCTCACTGTCTTGTTTCCCTCACAGGATCAATAATTGAGTTATTCAGAGTAATAACTGAACTAATCTGTACTGTACATTTTTTTTTTCCTTTTTATGTGCTGATATAATTCCACAGATTTCCCCATATATATATATTATCACCATTATCACCATTAAGCTTACATAATACATACTTTTTTATTGTATACAGTATAATACACACGAAAAGAGGCAGAGCCTACTACAAAATTAAAAATTCAATGTAGAACTACATTAAAAAAAATTCAAACAGTTTCTGTGGAATTCTGCAGGTGGTAAAAAAAATTCATTTAAAAAACGTGAATGTTACATTGACTTTATTTGATTTTATTTAAGCTTCCTGACAACTGGGTCATTTGAGTAGATCCAAAATCCTGAAAAGATCTTCTTAGTCTGTGAAAGTTAGCTTTAATTTGGCTAATTTAATGAGTTCAATTCTTTTTATTTTTCAGTCAGTTCAATGTATCCATTTCAGTGAACTAACTCAAAACTGATTCATTTGTCATCACTATGTCCCAGTATGTCATTTTAATACATTAAATAATACATTGTAAGTCCCTTTGGAGAAAAGCGTCTGCCAAATAAATAAATGTAATTGTAATACTTTTTATAAAAACTATATGTTGCTAAAACCGCAGATGAACTGAAAGCCTATGTGTTGCTAAAACTTATTAAGATGAACTGAAAGCCTGTGTAAAAATGACAATGAATAAATACTTTCCGTTCTTGCATTCAATAGTGTAAAACACACCTTAATTTATTTTATTCAGACTTTGTATGGCATTTTTTTGGCCTACTTGATGTAATATATGGCCTACTTGATGTAATATAATGTCACTAAATACAAATATCTAAGACATATGAAGTAATGTAAATGATCAAAGAAAAGTAATCTTGTTTAAAAGTAATCTAGCAGCATCTTCTATCAAATTCATGTGGTTAATAATTACACAAAGAAAAGTACAAAACTTGATAGCAGTCATTATTTTTTTAAACAAAGGGTCAATAAATCACGGAGCTAATCACATCGTCACATCTTACAGTTAAACCTGTTCTCATAACAATTCTATCGAGTGCTTCAAACTAAATGAAGAATCTTATCAGGACCAGCGAAAGCCTGAGCAGCAGGGCATTTACACTTCCTGATGCCTGAAGCACAAAAGAGTAATTAAACTCTGGTGTAACGATGGGAGTTTAGACACGCTCCACCATTCAGGGAAGATTAGATTTTATTCATTATTACATGGGTTTATGTATGAACATACCCAATTCAAAAAATATCCAAGCTATCCCATTACTTTATATCACTTTTTTCTTTTAACATCATGAAGGGTTCAAATACTATTAATTTTTGCTACTTTTGGACTTCATAAACATAACTTAAATATAACTTAACATAATAAAGGTAGTGAGAAGCCTGATTGATTCAGTTCAGAATTCAGACCAGTGACTCCTAAATTCAATTCAGTCTAATTTAAAAACCAATTTTAAGGATTAATTAAAAAGAACTGAGCAAGTGACAGTACATTGCGCTGCATGTTCGTTTTTGCATGAGCTCAGTGTTTACAATGCAACAGAAAACTGTGCTGACTAATTATTATCAAGATATATGCATAATGCAACTGATAATATTTGGCCGAAACAGCAAAAATAATGACTTTCATGACAGTCATTGTTGGTTAATTAGCGCTTTTCTGATAATGTTTTGACTGCATCAGTGTCTCTTAAATGCACACAACATTTACAACAGGTAAGCATGTAAGCCACATTTATTTCAGTTTACATCTAAAGATTAGATTCAGATTAGATTAATGATTAAAGATTAGATTAGATCTATAAAACTAGATTCAGGTGCTTAATTTGGGTGCATCATTACAAGATAAAATTCTTTATTGTTATGTCTTTCATTTTCAGCCAAAAGAAAAGACATTGATAATGCAAAGAGTGACAGCTGATGAAATGGTTAAAAGTTTTTAAAGAGAAAAGAGGAAACACAACAAGTGGCTGCAAAACAAGAGTGCCCCTGTTCCAAGTCTCATCAGACGAATAGTGACAGCAGACAGACTCCTGGGAATGTAATTCCACACAGCAGCTCAAGTGCTATAATAACACATGCATGAAGGATTGTAACATCCAACAGACCACATAAATCAAATCTTTCATTGACATGTTATAGACCTAGATGGGGGGCAAGGGTTTTAAGCTATAAATACACCAATGTAACTCTTTTTAGTGGCAAATCTGCTCGCATAGTCACATGTTTTGAGTACAAATGGAGCAAAAGAACAAAGCAGATAAATGTAAAAAGCAAAGAGAAAGTGAGCATGTGTTTTTAAGAGACGTGCTGCACATTCCCCAAAGCACTTCTGAACCAAAAAACATGTGAAATCATGCAGCCTACTTCGACTGGCTTAAAATTTTCATTATTCGTCTGACATAAAAGATGCTAAATGAAATCTGTGAGGCACGCTCACACACACATTGTGTGCAAAACCCTAACATCTGTTTAGAAAATCCCCCACTTCATTGAATTGAGAACCATCACATACAGCTTTCAACTGTCGGTCACACTTTTCTGATTGTGCATATGCTGCTTTCAGGCATGTAGAAAAGTGGCTTTATCTGAAAATTAGTAAGAAAAAAAAACAAAAGAAAAAGACATATCATTTTATTAAAAAAAAAACACAAAAAAACAGAATATTAAATGTATATATATCGAATAGTATTAATTTGTTTTTGTTTTATTCAAAAACAAGGCTTATATTTTCAGTATAATGAAAATATATATTTATATATATTTATGTCAAGGAACGAATAGTATTTATTTGTTTTTGTTTTATTCAAAAACAAAAGTCAGTTTTTGGGTCTCTGTCTATGGTCACGTGACATAGTTGCACTTGTTCTTCGTGGCGACGTCTGAAGGAAAACAGCTCCATCCACATAAACGGTGTCTCGGCCAAATTGAATTACGTAAATATGAAAATAGAGTGAAACTGGAGTATGTTTATATGGAGTGTTCACATACAATTCAATATGCTTGTAAATGGCTCAGAGAATACTAAAATGAATAGAGCTGACAGGAACTATGAGTGAGTGGAACATGGCTGTTTTTTGACATTATTAATAACAACAAGTCACATGAATCTTGCAATGGAGATGTGCAAAGCTTCATTTCACACCCACATTACCACTATGTGTCTCTCTTTTGAACACAACAGAATAAATGCTTATACGTTCAGTATTATAAATCAATACAATTTAGATTCATAGTTATTGACTGTCAGTCTTGCGAAAATGATCAACAATATAAATATACACACATTTATATCAGTGCATCCCTTGAAATTATATGTGCACATGCAATATACAAACAGTTCCAAAGGACCAGGAGAAGCCTTTTCAAATCATGTGTAGACAGGGCTTAACGTTTGTTAGACTTGGACTGGAAGTTCCTCTTGTTTATCTTCCCCATGAAGGCAAATATTTTCACTAAATCAGGAAACTTACACCACACTGTTCTATGCAAGCTAAAAAGCAGACTTAAATCTTTTGACCTATTCCAAAACCTAGTGAGCTACATCCATAGGCAGCAATGGGCACAAGAACTGTGAACGGCATGTATTCTTATGGTTTAGTATTGTTAGCTAGCTTGTTAGCTTAGCAACATGCTAATATCAAACTCTTGCAAAGCAGTCACTTTTGAAGGTCGATTAATCTAAAATCCAAAGTATACTTCAGTTTCCATTTCAGTCAAATGTAATTTATGCAACATTTCAAACCTTTAACCCATGGGAGAAAATCAAGCCATGGCAACAGCTTAAAAGTAGCCAAATTCCATCAGAAAAAAAAAAAAAAAAAAAAAAAACCCTGCTGACTTGACAACCCTGCATATCCGATTCGAGCTGCAGGAGTCAGATTTGACAGATCACGGATTGAGAGGAGAGATGAATGACAGACCCTGCGGGAGGATTTGCTGCTCAACAGATCCTGAGCTCACTGACAAATATCTGATCTTCCTTTACACAGAGCGCACGTGATCGCAAAATGGAAAGTGAAAATGAACAGCGAGCACTCATTCAAAAGAGATTATATTCTCCGCATATTGACAGCGGCCCCCTGATGCGTGAAAATTATATGCAATATTAGAATGTTTGCGGGAGTGAGCGTGACTGGACACACTTCTTCAGGGCTCTAATTCAAAAACGCACACTAACGGCGACGGTAGAAAGCAAAACCCGAAATCTGACATTTTGGGCAGTTTAGAAATCCTGGCCAGATGCATTTTTCAAAGTCCAAAAAGAGGACATGTCCGGGAAAAAGAGGATGTATGGTCACCCTAACTAATGTAAGCGAACAGCCCAATAGATAACCTTTCCAAAAAAGGCTAAAATAAATAACATCTTTGCACTAGAGTTAAACTATAGTTGCAGGTAACTTTTAATGCACTGTTACTGTCTCCAGTAGTTTGTTGTTTTGTCTCATCTTTTTCTGCTTCGACTGTGAAAAAAAATGGGTCTTGTGGACAAATTCATGAGGGCAAAAAAAATTCATGCCGCATGTGAAAGCTAAACATACAAAGATTGCATGGATATTATAATCTGGCTGCATGGGTATAGTATGCACAAATTATGGTGATGATGAAATTTATGCCATGCACATGACATGCACATTTAGTGTACATAAAAACCACAGTATACTTAGGCTTAAGTGGGCAGTAGACAATGAGGCAGCTCACTAGGTTTTGAACAGAGTCAATGTGTGATGAGGAGAGATCTGCTAAAGTATAAAGAGCTCATTGTAACTATTTATCATTGGTCTCTCAGAGTGGTCAAATCCACAGGCAATCTCTTGTGTGTCAGTAGAGTACATTATATCAGACTCACAATGTTTTGTGTGTGTGTGTGATTTACACACAGCTTCAACAATTTATTCGAGATTTCCACCCTGAGGGAGTTGGAAACACATGATGGAGAAACCCATCTTCAGACTACACCCACCATCCAGCTCTCTCCACCCATCGAAACAGACAACTAGGCCAATCAATACAGCCGCCTGCCCGACTGTGTCCTGCACACTTCCGCTTGGCATCACATGAGTCAGACTCAGCTCTGTTAGGCTCCTGTCAATCCTACAAGCGAGTAATCTGGGATGGATTGCAATGGTTTAATTGACCATTTTTTACTGTGCCTTAACTGTTAGACAGTTCACAGGGTTGTGTTGAAACCCTGTCTGAAAATTTAGGACTCTTAATCATCCATTTTAATGCATTGTGACTGTATCACATAAAAAAATGTGCTTTTTTCCATTGAAATCAGTCTAGGTGTTGTTGAATGCATTTAAAACACCCAATACAGATCAATTAAACCAGCCAAATTAAACAAGGATTTCTTCCAGTTAGTCAAAAATTCATTTAGTTTGGGTCCAAAAGCCTTGCAGTTGAAGGTGATCCAAATGTGTGATACTTGTGGTACTTTTCAGTCCTTTCCCACTGTCTCCTACATTTTTTCTACTGTCCCATCCAGCAATGGCAATAAATAAATAAATAAATCTGGTAACCGACTAGTCAATTTTGAAAAAAAATGTAGTTTAGTATTCTCACAAGCACCATCTCTGTGTTGATGTCGGAGTGTGGCAACTTCAAGAAAAGCTTTAAAAAAATGAGAATAGCTTTTAAGCTATACCAGATCTAAGGTGCAGACTTTATAACGTTGGTTCCAGTGGGAGAAAAGCAGCAACAAAGGGAACACAGAGCAGGAAGAGAACATGAAAGCTAATGCAGTGCATGATAAAATGGCAGGCCTTGTGTTGAAAGCAGAACCTCATCACTAGTTAGGTGCACCTGCTGGTTGGTTTTGGAGCCTAGGAATCACTATAAGCCTTGAAAGGCGGCGAGATGTCTCTGATCAAAGTAAAATCAACCTAGTACCGCAGAGAGTGGGTGGAAGAGAGGACGTCTGATATCATTAAAAGGTGGGCACTCTTTCTAATTACAAAACCTCACGGCTTGTCATTCTGACAGTCGCCCAGCTTCTGACTGCTCATAAGCCCGAGACTCTCCCTTTCCTTCTGGAGCTTCTAGGCTTACAATCTCAAGATCCAATAAATAAACACCCTAATTGTCACATGAACAAATTAACAATTAAAAGGTCAGATTAACACTTTAACACTTCAGTGCGTGTCATAAATAATACAACAAATCTGAGTATTGAAACAAAGAAATCATACACTGCCAATCCATGTCAGCAACATCTGTGAAGACTAAAAATTCAAAACATCACAATGGAGAGAATAAAATCAACTTACTTGATCCTGTCGGCATCTGATAAGGACTCCTGTAAGAAACAACATTCATTTAAGTATATGCAAACTGAATATTGTCTTACACATAAATATCAGAGGAATTAGAGAGATGTATATTCCAATAAATATTTCATATTTCCTTAATACCCACAGTGCTGTATATTTGTCTTTTATACCAAGAAGGCAATCATGACATTCCCTCAAGAACTGAATCTGTACTGATCTTACAGTATGTGTGGCTGAAAAAAGTAATTTCTAAATGTCAGAGCAACCTAAAACACTGTTTTTCCGCATCTAACTAGTGATAAAGCAGTTTCATATTATTGAAAACATACAGTAGGAAACAGTTGTTTTGAAGAATAGACTTTTGTGGCTTCTAAATGTTAAGTAGACATTCAATCAATAACCTCTAAGACCTACATTATGGCATGTATCAGTGAAATATTACAGATTTATAAATGACCTGTATTTGTTGGTTAATTCATTTTTTATAATTGCAATAAAAAAAGCAAGGGATACAGGCCAAATTCACATGCCTAGTGAAGCTAAAATATTGGCCTGACTTTTTTCTTTTGACTAATGTAGAGAAAGCTTGTGAACAACTCTGTTTAAACACTAATTATGTATTTGGTTGTTGATGGACGAAAATCTGTTATCCAAATAAAACCAGAAGTAGTTTATGAAAAACTGTTACAGAAGTGACAATTGGTGATCATTAAACTTCAGTAAATGCTCATGTTTAGAGCTAAATATCCACAGCAAACACCAGAACAGTGAGATAGGGTTACTTGTCATGGCATTGATACAATATAGGAAAGGATTACCCAAAAATTCTTGATCATAGTCTACTATTAAGTCGTTTCAAACCTAAATGACTTTCTACTGTGGATTACAAAATAAGATATTCTGAAGACTCTCTATTCAAGCAATCTATACTACTCATGCACTATTCCAAGTGTTTGAAGTCACACTCAGATAAATCACCTTAGCTCTTAAATCTCATTTGCTTAAGCCAATATTCAAACCTTCCGCATGGAAATGTCACATGAGGTTTCATTCATTCATGCGGATCCATATCCTAACTGAACACAGCATAGCAAGTTCTTTTCTATGCAACTGCAAACAGCATTTTAGAAATACACCAATTATTGTATAGACTTCAGAACATTTGGAAATATAGTTCACAAATCATATGGACTACATTTATTTTTAACAAGCAGTGTCAACATTCTTCAAAATGCTTCAGGGAAGTAATTCCGTGGATCAACGTGAGGATGAGAAACTGATAATTCCTACAATATTTAGTTAATCTCTGAAAGAATACTGCAGTAGTATTCAGGCATACTTTTTTTAAAGGCATGAAATATGGTAGATAGTTTCTTCAATGCAAGAGTGGATTGTAAATGAGGAAGCGGTAAGGTCAAAAATGTTGTCAATGACATACCTTGATCTGTGATATTATGGAAAAAGCAGTCACTTGTGATAAAGGTGTTTTCTCACCCTCCACACGAATGGTGGGAATCTCACCCTTTGGCAGACCTGATTTATCTATATTGTCCTTTTGCAGGGCTCTGCTTTGTATATGGGACAATTGGTGGGTTTGAGGCTGGTGTTGCACCCAACGTGGAGTCCTGTCGCCCCATTCGGAATCATCACTGCCCCCAACTCTACTGTAAATCGGGCCTTCGGCTTTGGGACGGGCCCCTTCGCGATGAGGATCTATGTGTTGCTTTTCTGACACTCTCTCTTGACTGTCTGCTGAGAGGTGCCGTGTCTTGGGTCTTGCCTCCCTTGATTTCCTGCTGGTTCTGTTATGCTGGGTGGCCCATTCGTCCCAAGGTGGGCTCCACTCTTGCTTTTTGTCATGATGGTCCTTGAATTCATGTTGTTGGGGATTGCTGTGCTGCTTGATTTGGCTCCCTTTTGAAGATACAGCTGGAAGGTTCCCGCGCAGCAACCTTAGACTAGCAGGGCTCAGGACCCGGTAGGTGATTTCATCCAGAAATTGGGAAAATTTAATCTTTTCCTCAAGTAGCTGCATCTTCCAATCCGGTGGCATAGAGCTGGGAGATGTAGATGATGTGGAAGTTGCACGTCCCATGGGAGAGACTCGTACACCCTTCTCCCTGTCCAAGGACATACTTTTGGGCTTCCTACTGCGTCCACGACTTCGCGTCTGACCTAGCATCTCTGCCGACTTAGACTTGCGCAGACTGTCGGTGGAGTACACTCCCAGCTGATGAGACTGCTTGAGGATGCCCTTGGGTGGATGGGCATGCATCAGAGGTGCTGCATGGGGTGGGGACTGCTCTTCTTTGGGTGCAAGTATCTCTGCTTTCTCTTTGAAGACCAAGGAGCGCTCTGCACTCCTGCTGGAGTGTGACGGGGAGCTGCCTCGGATGCACTGCTGTGAGCTTTCTGAGGAGGTGAGATCATCGTCAGCAGAGAGTGCCAGTAGGTCATCGCTACGACTTACAAAGCGGTTCATTCTTTGTTGCCGGTGATGCTTGGGAGGAAGTCTCACGCCAAAAGAACCGTGGCTGAAGATCCGTGGTGGGGGGAGGACACTGAGTTCCAAGCTAGACAGGCTCGAGACATCCAGCTCACTGTCGGACGATTGCGACCACACAGGTCTCTCAGAGCACTGTGGGTAAGGGCCTGTAAACTGGGTACGCTGCAAAATAGTTGCATGATTTTGGAGGGAAATTACCTGGCAGGGGTCAGGCTGGGCTGACGGCGTAGGGTTGGCGGATGGCAAGGCACTCCCGCTAACATCCTCTCGAAATGCTGGCACGGTGTGGCGCGTCTCGCGGTGCTGCGGAGGTGCCTTTCGGTACGGTTTACGGGCAGGAGCAGCACTCGTCATTCTGGGAGATCAATGTGCTTCCAAACACCATCCGTTAGTCCTGCCGAGAGAGAAGCATGAGAAACCAAAGTAGCAGTAGCCTTCAGCCCTTTCCTGTGCAAAAATGTAGTCCCTTTCCTCTGTCTCGCTCTCCCCTGTGTCACCCTGCCTCTTCCTCCCTAAGCGTCAACGTCAAAAAAACAGTTGGAATCAATAGGCATTGATAAGAGCTTCACCACTGGGTGGTTAAAAACGCAACAACCAAAAAAACCCAGCTATGGCTGTAACAGACAGCTGGAGCTGATAGAGGGAAAACGAGGGGCAGAGAAGCCTCCTTAACCACCAAACATCTGCCTATACTTCGACTCTGACGTGGGGTGCTATTAAAATATGTGGGGTAAATTAAGGAAAGATGAGAATGGGTGAGGAAAGACAAAGAGAGATACCGGATACACGGTCTGATAGACACAAATATAGAGGCACAAGGGAAAAAAGTGGAATCGCTTTAAAGTGGGTGATTGATTACATGTTGGAGTGTGTTTTCAATAGACGAATTGTTAAACCACCGCCTGCATGACTCTTATTGATCAGGGGAAGCTATGATTGGAATGGGAAAAGTGGGTGTGCTGTTGGGATCCAATCACTTTCAGAGGCACCTAGGGCTGACCCACAGTATCTTCGATGTCAATCAAAATACACAAAAGTTCAATTTAAACAGAAGAGTTTTCTCTATGAAAGTTAGGTTAATTTGTAAAACAAAATTTAAATCCTATTCAAATCGAACAAGCTTGGGATTTCTTAACACAAGTTATTGAAATAATTACCTACTGTTTTTCAGCTAACTTGGGATCCTCTGGGAAATGTAATCTAAAACTGCTAGAAATGTCTATGACTGCAGTACATCATTTTTCACCTCACTTACTGACTATGCCAGAATACAATAAATGAAGCGAAATTTTGCACTACCTGGTGAGTATTTAGGGATCTAAACCTTATTGGTAACTTTCTATGTAAAACACCAGTATATATTTAACAGATTTTTTTTAATAATAGTTAACAATGGCCACTGTCATCCTATGTTAATATCTGTAAATGCGGTTTAGAAATCTAATCCTGTTCAAACAGTGCAAAGGTTATCCAGCAACACTATTGGATTGTAAGATGAACCCACTGCAGGTCTGCTAATGCAAAGAGCTCCCAAAAACATCTGCTGCAAAATAACGTCCTGTTTAAGCACTTGCAGTAACTAGGTTAACCTCACCCTGTAGATACAATATTCGACCATTCGAAATAATCACAACATATTACTTCATGAACCACTAACTAAAAAACTATTCACTTTTTGGCCAAATAAGTTTGAATCAGTGAAAGAAAGTAAAGTTTAAGATCACTCATTTTTGGTAAAACACTGCAACCGGTGCATAACACACAATAGAAGGCTATGGTTAGCACTCAGATTCTCTCCACTTCTTCTCGGGTCACACCTTCCCCTGCAGGAGAGCAGCTTTCTTCAATGGTGTGGCTATTTTTATAGTTCCTGATTGTTAATATGGGAAAAATTAAGGGAAAATTGGCTGGTGTGTCACAGTGTGGTGCCAATAAGAAATCAATGGTGTTCCCTGTGCATGCTGCTAATGTGCTGCGGGGCACAGGCTGGGACACACATACCCACATACGCATGTGAGGGGGTCACTGGCAAAAAGTGCCACTTATTGGCAGGCTAATTTTCCCTCTTGATGTCATTCTCTACCCAAAATGCACTAACACAACAGGCCTAAACAGTGATACACAGCAAGTAGAACTAAATGCGTTTGTAAATGCTGACTTAAAATAAAGTGACTTTAAGCAGAAACAACATCTGAACTGATAAGATATCTTATCCTCTATCTGAGGTCTCTTATCATTCACTGTGAACTTTTGGTCTCAAGTTCAAAATCTTCCTACAC
Organism: Cyprinus carpio; assembly: GCF_018340385.1. NCBI lineage: Eukaryota > Metazoa > Chordata > Actinopteri > Cypriniformes > Cyprinidae > Cyprinus > Cyprinus carpio. The sequence goes on along the minus strand of NC_056584.1, from coordinate 6,094,504 downwards.
CAACAATGTAAACATCTTTCAGAATTCAATATTAAAAAAGATGTTGGGTACATAACTTGGTTTTAAAGTCACAGTTTGTTTTCGGTATAGCAAGGGAGGAAAAACTAAACAAAATTTCTTCTTTTTTCCATGTCTTTACATAAATGTAATAATTGTTTTTTGTAAAAAAATGTAAAAAAAAAAAAATTACAATATAAATGTAAAAATTATTTTTTTTAATTGCTACATTTTCTAAACATACATTAAAAACATCACTAGTGCTGTCAAAATTAGTTAACGCAGGCAATGCTTTTTTTTTTGTTCAGTTTAATGCGTTAAAAATATTTAACGCAATTAATGCAGGGGCGGATCTAGGGCCACCCCACTCACCACGGCTGCTTCTGTCTCTTTTTTTTTTTTTGACAAGAATTGTGTTTATATAGACGAAGAACGCCTTTACGACCACAACAAATGGAGAATTTCAGACACGCACTCCAACTTCACCTCAGCAAAGAATGGAAGCATGGAAAAGGTACAGGTGACGAGGAAGGTTCAGTGGTACAACAGTGAACTGTGGTCAGATAAGCTGTTGTCAGGCTATATGTCAGTTAAAACGATTTTTCCTGTCCTGTCAGCCAGTATACTGTGCTCGTCGCACATGCTCTTCAATTGCACGCACAAATGTGCTGGTCCGTGCTGTAGCCGGTGTCATTTTATATCAAAGTGTGAAAGAAACTATAAGCATTGCAGTGTCATAGTTATGTCATCAGTTAAGTCATCAAGTTACCAAAAAAAATGACAATTAAGCTGCCTTAAAAATGTGCTAGATGTAACTATTTGTTGAGTCACATTTAAGAACATGTCTTCTGAAATGGTTTTCAAAATTGTCCTGGAGCAGCCCAGCAGATGAGCCCAGTCTCCCTCATCTAACACACCCGATTCAGCACCTCTGCTCATTAGTAGAGACTTTAAGACCTGAAGCGGGTCAGAAAAGGTAAAGAGTTATGCAATATGATGTGTGTCCGTGTCATGTTCATCACCGGCAGCTCTTAAAGCAGCCAAAACAACCTAATAACCAGCTGCTGTGATGTCTGTTAATTTTATTTTTTTTTTAAATAAAACATCACAAACAAGTTAAGTAAAAATATAATTAATATATAGGCTAAAATAGTGTATACAGAATTGATTTCTAACGAGCTGTGGATGACTTGCCTGAGGTAAATGTAATGCTATATGTGAGAAGAGTCAGCAAGAATTGCTCCCTGATGATTAAAACCAACCTTCATCTTCCTCACAGGACAGCTGTTGGTGACAGGCATACACCTACTTTCAGAGACAGACAAACTCGACAACAACCACCACCTGAGATGCTTACAAAGTACACAACCGTGGTTCAATGAAAAACCTTAACCAAACTACGCCTGATGGCGTGACTCAGTTTAACCAACAGGAGTCTCTGTTCTAACATGCTGTAACTCAGAATGTATGCTGAATCTCTCACACCATTTGATTGTGCTTTAGAAGGTGTCTGTTGTTGTCTAAGAGTGATTCCAGCTCTTTCAGGACCTAATTCATTCTGGATTTCTGACACTTTTAAACATTGCATGCCCTAAAAAGCATTTCTGCTAAGCTTTATATTTGTCATGACAGAACTAATGACTGTGGGTGAGGGTTACAGCTCTATGAGAACAGAAGGTATGAAATTACAGTACATACTGACCTTCACACCATCACATGCCCACACAGATGCTGCATATCGTCATTTCAGAGGAATCTGACATTGTACATAAAGATTGTACACTTAATTAAACTGCTTTGATTAAACCTTACTGTGCTCCACAGATAACTCAGGCATGATCTCCAAGTTAGATGTGCTTCAATAGAGATCAAAATTGCAAGTATTAAAGGGGTAGCTCACCCAAAAATGAACATTTTGTCATCATTATCTCACCCCACAATCCAAACCAAAACAATACAATTTCCTCTCCTCAACTGAACACAAAAGAATAATAATAATATATGTAACCAAACAGTTTCTTGTCCCCTTTGACTTTCATAGTATTTTTACATACAAGTCAATGGCTACCGTCAACTGTTTGAGTACTCACATTCTTCAAAATATTTTTTGTGCTCAACAAAAGAAAGAAACTTATACAGGTTTAGAACAACTTGAGAGTGATTAAACGATGGCAATTTCCATTTTTGGGTGAACGGTCCCTTTAAAAAGACAGAATACCTAACATCACAAATTACGTCACTAACATCACTTGTTTTTTTTTTTTTTTTTTTTTAAATCACAAATAGAACTGGGCAGAATAATGAATAACAATAAAATATGTTTGGCGATGAGGTAAAATCAGCCTCCATTCTAAATCACAAGATAACTTTTTTTTTTTTTTTACTTTTTGTTCACTGTGAGTAAAGCATGGAGGTGGTAATATCCGGTTATAAGGGTGTTTCTCTGCAGCAGGGAATGGAGCACTTGTCAGGATAGAAGAAGAAATAGATGGGGCAAAATACAGTCAAAGTCTTGAGGAAAATCTGTTGTCCTCTGCCAGAAAATTTGTCAACGGGAAGAAGGTTTACCTTCCAACATGACAATGACCCAAAGCACACAGCAAAACTGAGAACACAGTGGTTGAAGGAGAAAGAAGTGAATGTTCTTGCATGATCTAGTTAGAGCCCAGACTTAAACCACACTGAAAATCTGTGGAATGACTTGAAGACTGCAGTCCACAAACAGTCATCATCAAATTTAACTGAACTTGAACAGTTCTGCACAGAAGATCAGGCAAATATTGCAAAGTCTAGACGTGCAAAGTTAGTAGAGACAGAGACAAATCCCAACAGACTTAAGGCTGTAAATAAAGCAAAAGGTGGTTCACCAAAATACTGACACAAGAGGGTGATCCTTTTTCCAACTCAGTGATTCTGTTTTTTTCTTTTCTTTTCTTTTTTTTCTGACATGTTGGTGTTATATCTTTCACTTGGATGTTATAAGTTGCACTGAGTAAATACAGCTGGATAAAACAAAAACTGTGTCCGTCCTCATTTCAGACTGTTAAGCAACAAAATGTGATTATTTTAAAGGTGGGGGGGGGGGTGATTATTTTCTATAGCCACTGTACACGTTGCTAAATTAAAACCAGAATAATCCTTACTAGCTTAATCCATTCTGGCTTTGTTAAAGATTCAGACTGTAATAACTGTTCCAGTAAATGCATTATGATGCATTTCAGACTGTGAGCTGATTTTGAATGTAGTTTAACCCATATTCAGTAAAAATAAGTATTTTTTAATTACTTTTTTAACAGCGGTTTCAGTTTAGGATTTTTAATGAATACCAAAAAGTAAAAAAATTTGGCTTTTCACATATTTGGACAGTATCTGTCATGCTTAAAAACAATGGAGTTTAACATTTCCCACAAAGTATAAGTGCATTGCATACATTTGCATACTCAATAAGACGACAGGATATTCAGAGTTAGCAGTCTGCATGTTTGTTATGTGGCCACTGAGCCAATGTGACACCCATTCCTGGCCAGATAAGAGTTCATGTTTAAAGCGGGAAAAAATTGTTCTAGAACAGCCAATTGTCAATAAATCTCTTTCATGATGCCTAAACTGAAGATGACTGTTTGAGAACATCATGAGACACAACTTTCTATCACAACAGAGCTCAGGAGAGGCATGTCATTTTCCAATTAGAGATACTTCTGGAGGCCGACTGTCAGCTACGCAAGATAAGGATGCACAAACACAATATATAATTTTCACACCTGAAACTGGAGTTGGTTTCAGCGGTGTCCTCATTCACAGGTCCTCAGGGCCCGAGCGCTCTGGAAAACACATTTGCTTGGGTTACTAAAATGTGATTTGTCACATTAGTCTATGAAGTGAAAGAGGTTAAAAGAAATATCAGCAGCTAAAACTTCCAGGACAAGAAGTGAATCTTATCCAGGTCACCTGGTAAGAAAATCCTGACATGCATGTAAATAATAAAGTCAAATTTATTTATACCCCAGGGGGTTATACAGAAAGAAAGAAAAAACAATATGCAAGGAATAACAGACAACAGACTGTTGAAATATTAATGTAAACTGCAAAACGACTAGAGAATATACAATGTACTAGTACTGGGTGACATCTCCTAAAAATTATATTTTTATGCCTTTTATCAACTATTTATCTGAATTTTTATGTAATTGCTTTTAAAATGAAAAATATATATATATTTTTTTCTTCTTCAGTCATGTGAACCATATTTCAACCGAACAGCCCATCCAGCCATTTAGACTGAAAACATTTATTGCAAAAAAAAAAAAAAAAGTAAAATGAAGCAAAAATCCAGTTTAAATATTTTCCACAATGTTTTCTCTCAAAAACATTAAGATAAACATTTAATTGCTTACATTAACTGATATATTTTATTTTTTCGCACCAATACATAGTAAAAATTTACTCATATATATTTTCATCAAAAATGGACAAGAACTTCACACTGGTAATGTTTTTGTGTGACAAGATAAATTACAGTTTTATTACTGTGATTAAATCACAGTTTTACACTGGTTCATTGAAACACAATGAACACACTTGACAGAAATGAATATCTTATTTTGGAATTTGGTACTGAGGTTTAAATCAGAAGCACCATTTAAAACATTTGCACGCTTATATCCTGAAACATAATGAAGATTCCAACTCAACAGTGAAAAATAACACACAGTAGCATCAGGATATTATAATATAAAACATCACATTAGCATCTGCTTTATGAATTCACAAACTTTGTCTGTATAAACTCCAAGTGAACTCCTGTTTTTTTTTTTTTTTTGTCTACCATGAGACACACATCACAAGTTATATTAATATTAATAATATCAGTCACCATATTCACACACGGCCTTCTCAGAAATCATCTCATTCAGTCACAACTCAAATCAATTGTTCTTCCTGTGCCTAATTAACACAGAGCATCCGACAGGTCTCCTCCCTCACAGTTACCACAGCACTGCAGACACACACTGTGACACTCTACTCATTACAGTCAATGACTGTATGGAGTGTCAGGGCACTGAAAAAGGGACATTTTGGTTAGTTATTACAGAAGGTAAAGTCGACTATGGTTTGAATGATATCTGGTACGTGTTCAGGGTAATAAGCAGTAAGATAAGATTAGATTAAAGACAATGCACCATAGTACAAAATAAAAAAAAATAAAAAATATTTTAAGTGTTTTAATCAAATGTCACAACAAAGGTATGCACAAAAGGAATTCAAGCAATGTGCACTGTTCTTCAGAAAAATCCTTCAGGTCCCACAAATTCTTTGGTTTTCCAGCATCTTTTGCTTATTTTGAAACCTTTCCAACAATGACTGTATGATTTTGAGATCCATCTTTTTACACTGAGGACAACTGAGGGACTCTTACACAACTATTACAGAAGATTCAAATGCTCACTGATGCTCCAGAAGGAAAAACAATGCATTAAGAGCCTGGAGGTGAGAACTTTTGAACGGAATGAAGATACCTTTTTCTTAATTTTCCTAAATATCATATTTTTTTTAATTTAGTACTGCCCTTCAGAAGCTACAGAAGATACTTACATGTTTCCCAGAAGACAAAATAAGTTCAATTTACCCTGATCTTCAAATTCAAAAAGTGTTCTCTATGATAGATCAATGCGCCACACTCAGAAATGCTCCTTTGAGGAGTAGTGTTGATTTATTGGACACATGAAAGAATGGTTTTGTGTGTGGGGAAATGGCACGTCATATTCTTGACATTCTTCACTTTGGTTATTTAGTAGCATGAAAAACAAAACGGTTATTCAAATGGCGATTAAATCAATTAGAGAAAGCGAGCAAAGAATGTTCCCCGTCACTTGAAACTGATTTTTTATTTACAAGCCAACGCTCACTGAAGCGGCATCCTCCCATCATCTGCCACTCTGTTCCATCAGAGGGCGCACATCAAAAAAGACTGGCAGATCACAGTACAGCCACACGCGTAGATTCAAGTGGATTTCTTTTCGGTTTATGCAAAAGGCAGAAATAATTAGGCTTATTATATCTAAAAAGTGAACTATTCAGTAAGATAGGGAATTATTATGAAACTAATGCAACTGCAACTTCAATCGGTTTCAAGCACTTTATTCAAAATTCAAGCATTTTCAAGGATTTCAAGCACCCGTGTGAACCCTGATATCGGAGTGATTTTGAAAGATCATGTGACACTGAAGACTAATGATGCTGAATTTTCAGCTTTTAACACAGGAATGAATTAAATTTTAAAATATAGTCAAATAGAATTTTACAGCATTACTATTTTTACTGTATTGGCCTTGGTGTAGCCTTCTCCTTAAAATATTTAAAAAAATCTTAGGAACCCCAAACTTTTAAAAAGCAGTGTGTCTGTATATGAACATGCACACCCTAATTCTAACCAGAGTGAACAGTATCAGGAATTGACAACAGAATATTCGTACATTAGTCCAGCCAAATTAACAAGACAAGTCTGTCAATCCTTGTTGGCAGGAAAAAAACTCAACACATGAGTCAAGGATTCAGTGACATCCTCACCATCACTGTGCAAACAACAGGAAACATGGATAGAAGATAAAATGATTCAGGGATCGTTTATCAGGCCAGCAGACATGATTATTCACTTTGGATTGCAAAACTGAATTCTTTATTTGCAAACATGTGTTCATCGACTGCTACGATCCTCAGTAATAAATAACAGAGTGATGTGTATGAGCACGCTTTTTAAACCATTTTCCTCCCTCCTTTGTCCTCCTCCTCCCCCTCCTTCATCAACTCTAATGGTGCGTTCACTCCAGACACGAATGAAGCATTAAGCGCGAGTGATTTACATGTTAAGTCAATGCAAAGATGCGATAGACATCCTGCGGCGCGATTTGCGCGAATGACGCAAATCGCGGGAGTTGAAAAATCAGAACTTTGGCAAAAATTTGCGCCGCGTTAACCAATCAGGAGCGTGCTCTAGTAGTGACGTGATTACGGCATAGCGAGCTGAGTCAGAAATCCGAACCAACAACCACTAAAGAGACATTAGAGCCAGTGGCAAATGTGAGAAGGACTAGCCGAGTCGAGACTGTTCTCGTCGGTAAACATGAGCACTGAGCTCCTGCTGATCGGGTGGAGCTAATTGTCTCCGAAATCGGCGAAAAACATTTTTCAATAGGCGCTGTCTTTATAAATAAACCGCATATTTGAGTTTTAAACAACTACATTCTCGCCTGAAATACTTTTAAAACTACATTTCATGACACTCTAACAGTAGTATTTTGAAAATTATCCGAATTAGCCAAATTTTTCATTAATAAAATTATAAATCTCAGTGCACAATTTGCCACAAAACAAACTGTCAAACGCATCTTATCAGCAAACACTCGTTTTCATCCTTCTCTCCACTCACTGAGGTAGAAGTCTCTAAACTCATCCTTTCCAATCATCCTACTACTTGTCCACTTGATCCTATTCCATCTCATCTCCTTCAAGCAGATGACACAAAAGAGCATACACAGCATACGGTGATATGGAGACACAGAGGAAACCGTTGACAAAGGAATAATTGAATAAAGTTATTTTTGTTTTCTTCGCTTACAAAAAGTGTTCCCGTCACTTCATATAACCCAGATTGCACATCTGATGACAGATGGAGTATTCTGACGATGACTTTCATACCTTTTATGGACCTTTACAGTGCTAATTACTTGGCAGTCTATGAGACAGTCTCAAGCCTCCAGGTTTTCATCCAAAATATCTTCAATTGTGTTCCGAAGATGAACGGAGCTTTTACGGGTTTGGAACGACGTGGGGGTAAGTGATTAATGACAAAATTTTCATTTTGGGGTGGAGTATCCCTTTAACCCAAATCTTTTAGAGAAGACCAGTTTCCCTTCTACCTTTCATTGCAAAAACACTTGAACAAGTTGTGTTCCAACAAGTCTCTGCCTTTCTCACAAAGAACAACCTCCTGGACATTAACCAGTCTGGCTTCGGAAGTGGACAT
>NC_056584.1:5893984-6081484 GCF_018340385.1 Cyprinus carpio | reverse complement strand
AAAAAAAACAGCCAAAAGTGAGTTAAATTATTGACTTATTAGAGGAAAAACACAAATGCAAGAGGTCCAAACTAGAAATAACTCATGAATGGAAGTTCATGAATGGAGGTAAAAGTATGTCACTAATGATATGGTTATGATTATGAGACATAAACTGGATAAATGATACTGTTCATAGTTTGTATCGTATTCAGTAGTTAGTATTTCATGTCGTCTTCTGTTGCTATAAATATGGCGGTTTATTTTGTGCTCTCTTTTGTCTGAAACTGAGCTGTAATTGAACACTTTGACTTTGAGCTATAAATAGACCATTCAGCTCAAATATTCCCCTCATCAGCAACACTATGGCTTTAATCTACTTAATGTCTATGAACCTGTAAACTGTGCTTATTAACTGAGAAAAAAAAAATATCTAAACTAAATATGACAGTCAAACCAATAAACTAAAAATAAAATAAAAATAGATTTTATTTGGCAATGCACAAGAAAATGTCTTCAGCTTTATTTTCTAGTACTAAATAATGAAAATATTTACATACAATTTAGGGTAAAGTTTATGAAATTACTCGCGGTTTCACCATAGTGCATAAAATTAAAGTTTATTTATTAAAAATAATAGTAAATATTAATTATTACGGTAATGTATAATATTCCCGGGATTAGCCCATGTGTTTGATAGGTTCGTATCCTATATATATAGGATCCTTTGATTCATTAAAAGTAGAATTTGAAATTTGATTCCATTGTGAATGACGCACAACTCGACGAAACACATGCACGTGTTTGGGAGACTGAACTCGCCAGACAAAAAACATGAACATTTTAGAGGCACAGATGAAGCGATGTACGATCTATGAGTAACCTCAATAAAGTCCACAAACTGACCCTGAGAAAGTGATTCAGTTTACCGGTCACTGCCATTCAGAGAGCATCGAGTGAGGGAATAAACATTTCAAAAGAAAAACACATCCACAGAGGCTTGACGATAAGTACTTCATTATTAACAAGCAACTGAGCTGAGTGTTCAGTTCTTCTGGCCCATGCTCACGTTTGTTAAGGCCTGGAGTGAATAATTTAACACACAGCAAAGGTTCATATATATCTAAGTTTCTGCAAAAAAAAATAAAAAAGAAGAAAAAGTAATTTATAATAAAATAAATCGACAAAAAATAGCATCATAATACAATAAGACAAATATCTAAACACACATCCCCACACTCTTCATAGAGAATAATACAAAATTATATATAGAAAATACAGAAAAGTCAGCCTTTTGACAAAGTTCAGGTTTAATATTTGATCATAACTAATCGATTTAATCGATTAAAATCGAAAATAAAAATAATTAGAGCTGAAACAACTAATCGATTTAATCGATTAAAATCGATTATTAAAATAGTTGTCAACTAATTTAGTAATCGATTCGTTGCTAAATAATTTTTATTTGCCGTAAGCGGCTCATTTCGTGCATATTTTAAATCTGCGGTGACCAAAGTGTGGCAGTAATGAGCCACCGGAGGTTTTACTCAGCCAGTACAGCAGGAGAAGCAGCGACTAGCCAATAGCTGGCCTCGTTTTATGTCACGTGCTTCCCGCACAGCGTCTCTCTGCATCATTCAGCGTGATGGGTGAGGCAGGCGGCAGTGGAGTAAGCTCGAGTAAGAAAAAGAAAAAAGCGGAAGATAAAACTAATCAGAAAAACACACAAAAAGTGTGAGAAAAAAAAGAGAAAAACCAAAACTTTCAAACACTGAACATTTGGACATGTTGACCTTTTTGCACTGCAATGCAAAGTTTTTCTCAAATAATGAGTGAATAGCGTTCTGCCTCATTTCCCACAGGTAGTCGAATTCCTGTCAGTTCAGGCATAAGCTGTTTTGTTAACATTTTATCGCTTTATATTACATTTTTGAATTTTGCACTGTTATAAGGACCACTACATATTTAAATCCGATGAAAATCACAGTGTGCAGACTTTTATTTGTGTAGATTCTGCAGTACAATGTCGTTTGCAAATGTTTAGTCGTAAAAGCTGATAACATTGCTTTTTAACAATTAACATTTAAAGCTTTATCGTTTACCAGTTCATAATTCAGTCTTGCAGCCTAATTATGACTGACTGAGAGAGGTTAATGTTTAAATGTATTTGAAATGCACTTTTTTCTAAGCATTCACTGCTCTTTTTCACACAGCTGGTTTTTTGTGTGTCCAATTTTTTTTCTGGACAACCTTCTGATGGATTTTACTTTAAATTTTACTTTAAAATGTGAGTTCCATTCAGGTTTTGATGCCATTGGGACTTTATTCGAAGGATTGTTTACAATTTCACAGCATAAGCTATAAAGCTGTTTCCCAGTTATAAGCTGTGTGTTTACAGGAAAAAAATTATAAAATGCAATTTACTGCAATTTTAATTCTGTTTTATTCTTAATCTTCGTGATAATATGTTCTGAAAGATTCCTTAATAAGCTTTGTTCGGGATGTTAAACTACTTTAGGAGCCCTAAGGATTGCCATGGTGAAAACATTATTTGAAACCTCCTTGTGAAATTTGCTAGAGTATGTATGGGTCAGTGTTTTGATTGCAGAAGTGTTCGACAAAGGATAACTAACATAATAAAACACAACTCCAGGTATGTTTTTGATGAGGATATGACAATGCAAAATGGTTAAAATCTCTAAAAAGTCTATGTTGAATGATAAAGACCCTTTGTTAATAATTTACTTGGGGAAAAAAAATGGGCAAAACTAAAATATAAGTACATAAACCGATTCATCGATTAATCGTAAAAATAATCGACCGACTAAACCACTATTACTATTACACTCAAAAAAAAATAAAATTGGAATTGGAATTGGAACCATTGGTATAAACTACTGAAAATGTGGTATAATGACAACTTTTCAATAGAGGCCGAAAAAAAACAGCCAACCACTAGAAACTGTTCAAGGTAAATTAGTAAAAAAAAAACACCATTACTGTCAGAGCAAATGGCCAATTCATTATCCAAAAGACAAAATTGTAAAACATTTCGATGAGGAACACTACAAATTTCATAAAATATGACCATTTATAAGTAAGAGCTAATGATATATTTCCAGGACAATATTTGACTGAATTCCACCTGTTCGGCAAGATCTGCCACAGGAAACGTAGCCACGTTGAGCATCACAAGAGACACACAAAGTTACAGATACAGCATCAAAATTCTGCATGGCATGGCATCGCCCCTCACCTCAAGTGTGCATGCTGCATTCTCCAGAGTCATCGCCCCAAGTGGGTCCCGCCGGTCGCCAAGGAAACTCAATCTAGCTCACGTCTCGCTCCTCTTCCTCCCGCGCCTCCTCCCCCGTTCAGCATGTGAACCTCAAGGCTATCAATGACCTGAAACAAAAGCAGGTGGATGGAAAAACACGACCGTCATTGGTGCTTTAGCAGCTCACTGCCAATCATTCAGACCCGCGATTAAGTGTCAGCGAAGACGCGGCGGGGCCCTTGGGACAACCGAAGCGTGTCTCAAATGAACGTCTGCCTGACTGCTTTGCATTCACACTCACTGATTCGCTCACTATAACGCCGACCCCTCGCGGTCCCCGGGGCCCGGGGCAGAGATGCAGGCATAAAGCAGTTAGATGCTAATTAAGGTGTGTTCCATCAGGAGAAAGTGGCTTGATTAATGGATGTGAGGGACAGCTCTGCGGAAAGCTGGATATTCCCCTGACACTGCACACCAAACAAACTGCCTGGCACATGACGAGACTCAATGATGCTTGGCGGGAAAACAGCAAGAATAAGCAGAGAGTGAGAGCTTAAACGCATGTGATGGCAACTCAAGACCAATCTGAAAGTGTTTCTTTGCCAGCCAGCTCTTGTCTAAGCAGATCCATCCTAAAGATTAACCTGCAGAGTTTGAGACAGAACTGAGAATTGAGAATTTCCCAAAAAGAATGAAAAATATTAAATAAATTGAGATTATTTTCTGGTTCAATTTTATTCTTAAAGATGTATAAATAATAAAAAAAGCCCCCAAAAATGTATTTAATTTTTTTAAAGTTCAAACAAAAATACATAATACAGTCATTACTTTCTCCCACTCATGCCTTTCCAAACTCGTGTGACATTTGTTTTTCCAAGGAACACAAAAAAAGTAGTATAAAAATAACAGAATCTTCCATTTTTGGGTGAAGTAATCCTTAGTTCAGCTGAAATAAAATACAAATTCTGTCATCAATTACTCACTCCTGTGTCATTTCAAATCATTAAGACTTATTTATGGTTAAAGGGGAGCTCAAAAGCACTTGCTTGATGCACTGATGAATGTTTATATGTGAATGGAAGCCTAAATTAAATATGTTGATCAGATTAAAGGAATAGTTCACCCAAAATTGAAAATTATCTCCTAATTTACTCACCCTCAAGCCATCCTAGGTGTATATGCCTTCTTTTAGATGAACACAATCAGAGTTATATTAAATAATATCCTGGCTCTTCCCAGTTTTGTACTGGCAGTGAACGATGCCTTAGTTTTAGAAGCTCAAAAAAGCAAAAAAAAAAAAAAACAAAACTATAAACTATATCTGACTTCCGGCAGCTGCTGTATGCACATTCACGTTTGCATTAGAAGACATCTGCATTAGAAGACATCCGCTCTCTTATAGCTCTCGTGGTACTTTGATGACACGCACCGATTGGTCTAGCAGCACTGCTTCAAGTCAAACACATCTAAGCATTCAGAGGAAAAATCAATTTATTTTCCGATGCATTGCGATTCTCTCTTAAATGATTCTGAATCGATTCTGAACATTTCAGAAACGATTCTGAGCTTGTTTATTTTTTTCCGCATATGGCACGTGTGCATGCTAGAGACGCGGCTGGCTCCATTGCACAGAATTTGGCTCCATTGCACAGAATTTTATATATAATGTATATGAAAATGTAGATATGTGCAGTAATATTGAAAACTGAGAATGTGATGCATCGTGATATTGAGTTGATAATGATAATCGTAATTGAACTGAATTGTGAAACCAGTGAAGAATCACACCCCTATTTTTAAGATGGAAGTACTGACATACAGAGATTCCAACTATAAACAAAAAGCATATAACTGCAATTTTGTTTAAGATGTAAAGTTTTAAAGGTGTATTTGCACAGCAGAATAATTCATTAGGGAAAAAAATGTAGATCAAGAATCGTTTTGGAATCGGATTGTGACTCCCAGAATCAGTATCAGATCAGATCGGATCATGAAGTGCCTGAAGATTCCTTTAAGATTAAAACTAAAACAAAAAAAAAGAACAGCAGATACAGGTTTAGCAGAAGCTAAGGTGAGAACTGACAAACGCAGAAGCGCACTTTAAGATGGATACTAATACAAATCTACAGTATAGCCAAAACACTCGCTTCTGTCCACAACTCACTCCAAAGACAGCTACCTTAGCTTCCGCTACGCCTACGTCCTACATCAATACTCAACTCTCTCGAGAATGTGTGTACAGCAGATGCCGAAGGCCAGCAAAGATAGTTTATAAAGTTTTAAACATGGGTATTTCTTCCTATAAAAACCCATCACTTCACTTCAGAAGGCTTTCATTAACCCACTGGAGCCGTATAGATTACTTCTTGCATTGATACCTTTATCATGTCTTTTTAGAGCTTAAAAAACTCAGGCATCTTTCACTGGGAAGAGCCAGGATATTATTTAATATAACTCTGATTGTGTTCATCTGAAAGAAGAAAGGCATATACACCTAGGATGTCTTGAGGGTGAGTCAATTATGGGAAAATTTTCATTTTTGGGTGAACTAATCCTTTAAGCAGTTGTGTCTCTTAACTGCACAATTCATATGGATTACTTATAGGAACTTTTTGAAGTGTAAAAATGTTTTGGTGGAATGGACTTTCAATGGAGGAACAGCAATCTCTCAGAACTGTGATGAACGAAAGTCATGTGGGTGAGTAACTGACTATTGAACTATGCCTTTAAATCTTCTCTTAGCCAAGAAGCTGAACCGGAAACAAAAAGGACTGGAATCGGACCATGAGCAGGAATCGAACTCTTGCCTCCTGCATGAGCACCAAAGCTTTACACACCGCTCTTTAAATCTTTTAAATATGCATGAAATTACAATAACAAACAGTGAATGTAATCTAATCCACTTACTCTACTTAGAGCTGAGAATCCAGCTGACCACACTGAACAAAATACTGCAAGAGCAATAAAAGCCCAAGGAAATCAATTTCATGGCTGTTTTAGTGAAGCAAGACTGCTGTTCTGTATTCCTGGATAGTTCCATCGGAAAACAAGATAAGGAGAAACACTAAGCAGATGTCGCAACTAGTGAGTCTCAAAGACAACAGCCGGTTTCCCAGGCCCATCAGCGTGATTGATGTCAATGAAGACGCAATGCTCGTAGAAGTGCAACGCTTCAATCAAGAATGTACAAAATGAACAAAAGGCCAAGATTTAGTCCAGCCACACATGATTTAGCACTGGCTGAAGAAATCTTAAGTTACTTAAGAGCTGTAAAAGCTGCTCAAAGCTCAAAAGGCCTTTCAAGACTCTTCCCATTCGTCACTTTAAAACCAGACACCGATGCTGGGCAGGGCTTGCACTTTGGCTAATGGTGTCTGGCTTTTGACTAGCTTGAAAGCACTGGAATCAGATTAAGCCGTAAAACTTGGCATTATGTATTGAGGACCACTGCACAGCAGGATGTAACACGATGGGAACTTCTCGAGCATTATGAATCGTATTGACAAACTGATGGAAATGTGTCTTTTAGGGCTGTTAATTGAATGTCTTAATTTACTGTGAATACTTTCAGTAATTTATTCAATTAATTATGCCCCCCGTTGCGTACATAAATTCCATAATAAAGAGCACTCCAACTATCAGACCAATTCACCCCCCCCCCCCCCCCTTGAAAGCCCCTCTAAAAAGACCTTTAATCATCAGACCAATTCAAGCTAGAAATGTGGAAACGGCAAAGCACAGCATCTGTACAAAGTGCTTTAGGCAGCTGTGGATAAGACTCGCTTTGAAAGCCCTGCTAGACTTGTGTTTGATTATGTGAACATTGAACACCGAAGTGACAGCAAGACATTGGAGCGGCAGACAAAAGGAACATTTAATAATGCCGCATTGAGAGGTGGACGTATTGTGATTGCGTCATGCCTCTGCATCATCAGCCAGCACGTCATTTTGCATCAAGAAAGCCCATATGGAAATTGAATGGATCAGTTGAGATTCAAGGTTGTTTCTAACCCTTCACAATATGGGCATGTAGCTTCATGCAAAAAGTGAATGCCCAGAACAAATTCAGAATGCAATCATCATCCTGCATAATGCTGCCAAGGGTTCAAGCCTTTCATCTTTCAACTTTTCTTTTCTGTCGACTGCCTTTAGCTAATGCAATATCTGAAGAGACTTGAGTTTTTACGTCAGTAAGAAACAAGCAAGCAATCTCACTTGCTGAAACCTGCAATCTCACCGTAATGAAGTGGAGCCGTAAGTGAACATTTGACAAATCAAATTTGCAGTAATGATATGATCTAAAAGGCATATTCGGGGGAAGTTATCAATTGAACATCTGAGGCACATTTCAGGGTGCTAAACATGACAAAAGAAAGTTCTTATAAAAGGTGAAAGCAGAAATCTTTCCTATAAAGGTATAATAACAGAAAAGAACAGGAAAAGGTACAGTGGTGAGGTATGAAGGTTACTGAACAGTATATTTTCATATAGATACTTTTAACTTTTAGCATTAAAGCATGGTCCACGTTATAGCTTATTCTGGTCAAAGTGTGTGTAACACTTATCTTTACAGTGACTAATTTATTTGGTTTATATGTCATTTAGAGTAGAATTTCATCTGAAAATTTGAGACCAAGATAACAGACTGAAAAAAATAAATAAAATAATAATAATAATAAAAATAATAACTGAACAGCAGTGTTGGTCCAGAACAACACAGAATAAATAAGCAGAAATGTGATGTCACCTTGTGACAAGAATCTAAGTCCTTCCAAAAGCAATAGGTGGGTCAATGACAAATAAAAGCAAAGTTTTAAAAGTTTTTTGAAATGTCATCTTTTTTATATCCATGTGAATAATATATATTTACAGTTGTGGTCAAAATGTTACATACACTTATAAATTTGTATTTGTATAAATTTCTTGTAAATTCAGCTATTATTTTCCTTAGTGGACTATATGTAAACGTCTTTTATGTGAAATATCTTATTCAGGTCAGTAAATAAACAATAACATGCATTTTGTATAAATCCCTTTTTTTTGGTAAAATAATTACATTTTGCAGAGAGCAAAGTGCGTTTAATTTGATACATTTTTTTTTACAACTACAGGTCAAATGATTTGATATTTTAAGACTTTAAGACTATGAAACACAGTCATGAGAATCTACAGCTGCAGCTATAATCTCTGCAGACGTGAAATCATTTATTACATGTTTTTCTGCAGGTTGGTTGCACCACATGACTTTGACTTGGCAGGCAAACTGCCTTACTGCTTCTTTATTATTATTATTATTATTATTATTTAAAAAGAAAAACTAATGTGTCAATCTACCCAATTAGGTTTTCTTTTGGGGGCATTTTTTAAGAAAAGGAGTATTATACAGTATTATTATGCAGAACTGACCATTAACTTCAGTGATTATAAAAGGAATGCTTTTCATGTGTGATTCAGTCGCAAACTGAAGAGAAGTTTTTCAAGGCACTTTGTGATTTTTCTTACTTCATATACAAAAAATAAAGTGCAAAATTCTGACAAAATTTGATTTACTGATGTTTTGATATTTAGCAATTATAAAAATATAAAGCTAAAAGTGGAAATGAATGACTAATAAGCCAATAAGTGCTCCTCTGCTGCCATTTACTGGTTAGAGTGGAAATTTGATGTTTTTTATTTATTTATTTATTTTACATAAGTGTTTGTTTACCACAAAGTATATTTTGGTCATCAAAAAAAAAAAAAAAAAAAAACCTTCAAATATGATAATTTTTAGAGCTTTAAAGTGCTGGAAATAGTTGTGTGAAATGCTTGAAAGTCACTGAAAAATACACTGATTGAATTGCTCTCTCAAAAGGTTGTACAAACCTTGACATGAATAACATTTGACTATTTCTGCCACAACAGCATGGTTATAGTTAGCGTTACTACTTCTGGTTTTCTGAAGCCCTGTATAGAGTGCACTAGTCCCCACCCACTTTTTCAGTGGTGCTAGTTCTGGAAGTATTTGTCTATTCATTAATCAATTATATATTGCGGAGCATCACGGGAAATTTAGCTCTTTAACCATGAATTTCAAATTAGTAAACATGATTATTTTACAAACAAGTTGAATTAATGTGAACATAAGATAAAATAAAAAAAAAACTTCCCTATGGAGAAAATGAATGGTGTTTTTACTTTCAGAACCCAGACTTTATGAATCTATTGGGTTATGACCTACTGTACCTCAAACAAAACTCTGAAGATTTGTTGCCACTAACCTTGGCACAACTTTGGCAACTCCAGAGATTAGTGCTTTATGAATCTATTGGGTTATGACCTACTGTACCTCAAACAAAACTCTGAAGATTTGTTGCCACTAACCTTGGCACAACTTTGGCAACTCCAGAGATTAGCCCTTGCTCAAAAGCGTAAACTGAATAAACCTGGTACCTTGTAAACACAATTTCATAACGGCTTTTTATGCATTTTTTCTGTTCATTTACACGGCAACGGCATTTTGGGGACTGAAAATGCATATTTTTGAAAATGTTTTCAAAGTGCAAGTTTAAAAAAAAAAAAACTGCACTGTTGTCGTTTCCGTGTAAACACCCAATACGGGAATCTTTGAAAAATGGTTAATTCACGCACATACAAAGTACTAGTTATGTATACATACACACTAATTATGTGTCGATTTTAAAGGCAAGCGCGAACAAACATACACATACGTAATACAGCGTTTTTGGACATTTTCATGGATATGTGTAAATGCGAATCGTTTTGAAAACATTGTCGTGTATACGTGAAACTTTCTAAAAACGCAAGGGAAAAACTTTCCGTTTTTGACTACATCGTTCTCGTGTAAACGTAGCATTAGAAAAGAGCTGGCCAATCAGTTTGGAAATTGTGAATTTTAGAAAGCCCTTGCCAGTTTTAGGGCCCTATCATACAACCGGCGCAATGCGACACAAGGCGCAGCGCAAGTGTGTTTGCTAGTTTCAGTCCGGCGCTGTTAGCATTTTCCTGTCCAGCGCCATGTTGTTTAATTAGCAAATGCCATGGTCTAAAAAAAGAGGTGTGTTCAGGCGCATTGCTGGTGCATTCCTATTTTAAGGAGCTGAAAATAGACTGGGCCATAGACCAACTCAAACCTGGTCTAAAGTCTAAAGTCAATGCCGCAATATTTTCTTTTGTTATTTAAAGAGCGCGTTGGTAGAAAATGCACCTCTGGGCGAGTCCACAGTGCGCGTTGACTTTGCTTATTACACACAGGGATGCATCACACAAACATGCAAAATATTAAAAACAAAAGGATTACAGTGTAAAAGAATATTATTGTGTAGGCTACAGAAATATAAAAATGTAATGATGGATAGTCATTGCGTGTATTAGAATTAGGCTACCTATTTGCAATTCAGCCTATAACTACTTTTAATGATGAATGAAATTGGCGAATTAATTGAACTATCATGCCAAAACACACACATATATATTAACTGACTCATCGCGCAGCGCTTTGGTGGATTCCGGCTTGTCCCGTAGATGATCTGCTCGCGAGCTTTAACTTCGCGCACAAGCAGATCGGTTTCTTTGCTTGAGAAGCGTTCAACTTTTCCGCCAACAAATTCCGCCATCTAAATAGCGATCCGTCCTGGCGCGAGTGCATTTCGCTCTTAAAGGGAATGGGAGATGACACTCTGATTGGTGTATTGAACGTTACGCCATTACTCATTAAGAGAATAGGGACAACCCATTCCAAAAATGTGCCCCGGCGCACGGACCATTTTTCCGTCTTTAAAATAGCAAAAGTGGATTTGGACACGCCCTGAGTGCACCTGCGCCGTGCGCTTTACACTTCGTGTTTAGATCGTTAAAATAGGGCCCATAGTGTGTAACATGCATCAGACAGTAAATGAATGGACCACAGCAGATTTCTTTTTAAAAAAAATTATCTAGAATCAACAGTGACGCTGTCTTCTTTTGGTCTTCTGTGAGTCTGTGAAAATTGTCTACACAAAGACAGCTTCCCCCACAAAGGCCTAAATCCTGCTCTGTTGATCACCATGTAATCCCATCATCCCCTCTGCTCCTCAATGCTGGCAAACACGGCACTGGTCACGTGGGCTCGGGGTCAGAGATGAACGGAAGGCACACACACAAACACACACCGAGCCGAGGAAGGGATGGGCTGAGTCACAGACGTAGCTGTCGTTTGTGCGACAGACTGAGGCGAGTCAGTGGCTGGGTCTGGAAGCTGTCAGCTCAATGTGTAGCAGACGTTTGATCCCCAGGTTGCTCTTGCCGGCCTGTCCACTGAGCATGTGGCAACGGGCAGCTGTCTCTGAAGAGCATTTGCCAAAACAACTTAGTCATCATGACGTTTCCATTGTTACCTCCACTTACCTCTTCTTACCTGTACACTCATTTAGCATTCCAAAGGTTTCTTGACCCTATAAAGCCTAGTCTGATTGATAGGTTAGACATTACTAGCAAGTTAAAGGCTTTTTAGTATTATTGTAAAAACGTCCTGCTTCATGTTGTGGTTCATGTGCCTTCTTGCTATAAAATCATTACTGATTATTAAAGTTAAACAACTTTTATATTGCTTATAAGGTTTCAAGACGAACAGCTTAGGTTAACTTGATTATCCATACATCATTTTTTAGATTTTTTTTTTTTAAATGTATCAAACATGATCGTCAGGCTTTTGAGGAATGTGTATTTGTTCATTCCTCGATCATCACTGTTTTCATTGCATTATGTTTTGCCCCTAAATAAAAACTACAGAACTTTGATCATTCAGATATCATCTTACTAGAACATTACCGGGAGATATAACATGAAAACTGATATTTATATGGATTTTATACAAGTAGTCTGCTATACTTTCATAAAGATCTCACTGAATCGAGTATGAAGTCCATATTTTCCTATATTATAAAACATAAAACCAAAAAATATATAAGCATCAAATAACAAAAAAAAACAAAAAAAAAAAACAAAAAATATAAAAATCTAAAAAATACTAAAAAAAATATTGAGTACTACGGTAATAACAACAAAAAATAATGTGTGTTAAAAAAGAAAGTGTAAAAAAGACATCTAACATTCAAATAAATAACCAAAAATTGCCAAAAAGTAGCATAGTATTATCCTGTTTGTTGAGTACTACGGTATTAGCAAGACTATTTGTGCAAGTAATGCCACAGAACTGTGAAGTATCATGTAAATTACATCTTGTATGATAAAAAATTGAAATCATTCACTGCCATGGTATATAAATTAAATACACACACATTTGTAGAGTATATACATGTACATGTGTGTGTGTACGTCAACAGTAAATGACCTACAGTGGTGAAAACCACCAACTGTGTAGTATCAGATTCAGCAGTTCCACAGCATTTAATAGTTTGTTGTTCTGTGAATGGCAAAACTCACAAAGCGAAATCTAACTATAACAGAAACCGTTACTAATATTTTCACACTCATATCTAGTGTTCGTCATGTTGAAATTAAAAACCTAGTCCAAAAGGCACAAACATATAGTGTTGCAATGAATCAAAAACAGATTACCATGGAAACTATTACCACAGAGACAGTTATATTTAATTACTTCGGTCTGATTAATTTTGTTTGTAGAGGAAATTAAAATTAAATGAAACTTTAAAGCAGTTTGCAGTTCACAAAGGTATTTTGATAAGTGTGTCGTGCATTTACTTTCCAATGCAATTATTTTCTTTGTGATGTTCATCTGATTGAGCTCCAGTCTCCTATCTGCACAAGATGACAACAGTTTAATTGTTTAATGAATGATTTGGAGCAGCAAAACAACTCAAATAACACATTTCTAGCTATTGCATGTGCAAGTTTTCACATTCTAAGACAAAACTGCCAATCCCTGGCAAGTGTCAAATGGTTTCCTTTTGTGCTTTATTCTCACTTTGCATTGAAAATCCTCCCTTTAGACTCCCAAAAGTATCAGTAATTGCTTTCATAATTTATTTTTTATTTTTTTAAAAAGCATCTTCAGTTCTGTCACAAGAAAGAAATTAATCCAGGTTTGGGACAACATAAGAGTGAGCAAATAATGATAGAAATGTAATTTTGGGGTGAACTATCCCTTTAATGACAAGTGGCAGCATGTTTAGCACTATTAGTCTGCTGTCACTTTAAGACCTGCACGCATCTAATACACAGGATACTAATAAGATGCAAAATAAATTAGGCTAGTCCAGTAATCAGGCTCTGTTTGACAGGCTTTTTAGTGTGCGCGCACTCCAGGTGTACACGCTCCATAAAGCGCATGTCAGAACAGCACGTGAATGAAACGTTTAACTGGCAAGGCTTTATAGCACATGCAAATAATGTACTTTTGTACAGTGAGACAATCAAAAATCATGATATTACACACCTCTTACATACACTAAGTTTAGCTGAATGGAAAAAAAGCCAATATTTTCAATAAGATTTTTTAATCAATTGTTTTGACTATCATCCCTAAAATAATGCTTACATCAATACTCTAGATCTTAAATACAACTGAAGAAAAACAAAGCCTTGGACTGTGCTCAAATTTTGGTCTCACAGACTAGCTTTTCTGCTCATATTAATTGAGGAAAACTCCAAAGTACCCATAAATGCACCGATAGTGCTGTTAGAGGTTGGAAAGTAAGATTACTGTAAATCACACCAGACATCAGATTGTTAATCTAACGATTGCTACATTTTGTGCAACAAACTGAAAATGTGCTTTTAGTGCCTGCTTCAATGCCCCAATTTTTTTCAAGCATTTCCAGTGAAGATAATCAAACCAAGAACCAGACATAAGGTATGTCACTCTATTGTGTCGCTGATTCCTTGGTAAGAACAAAACATCTAGAAATTTAAACCTCTGCAATGAGTTGCAGTGAGAATTATGGCTGACTATATTAAAGCCTAACTAAAATGCATTCAGAGACATATCAAGCGTTAGCAGCATTGACCTTGGCATTATCATTTATTTTAATAATGAATCAAACCCTGGATAAGGAATGTCTGCATTATTCACAATTTTCCTTTTAACGGTTGATGAAAGTCTGAAAAGCAACTGTCATCACCACCTCAATTTCAGAGATGTTTTTTCTGCACACCCTCATTACTGAGCTAGGCTATATGCATGCAAATTTAAGTGAGCAGTCTGAAGTTTGAGTGAACAAAACACAGCGACTTCTTCGATCTGTAAACAATTTGAAGTAAATTGTGTTTACCATGAATTTCCCTTCATTGTATGTCAAATGCTTCATTATGGATAAGCCCTGCATTTTCTTCAAAACAGTATTGTGTGTGAATCTCACTTAGAAATGTTCAAGTTCTTTTTCACATCAGTAGCAAATTAATTGTCAATAACTGTTTTACTGAAGATTCGTCCATTCACACGGAAAGGTCTAAAAACATGCTTATACCCTGGTACTTTTATTATAAGTATCATATGTCCAAATATTAGTAAAACACATACTGGCCAACCATTCCAAACCATCCACCTTACCAAAACAGAAGTCATTTTCTGTGAATGTGCAAGACTTATTCATTTGTCGATAAAAGGTAAATAACTAGAAGAATTAAGTGTGGTAAACGATAAAACTATTTGTGCTATAAACCAGTGTTCATAATTAATTTAAGACAATACATTAAAATAATATAAGAAGCACCAGTTATCATATTAAGGAGAATAATGGGCTCAAATGCAACTAAAATAACTGGAAGCAGGAAAAACACCAGAAGCTTCACACATTCAAATACACATGTAAAAAATCAGGCGGATACAGTGCAGTCTCTGGTTTAAATCTGAGACACAGTACTGCTGTGCATCAATGAAAGTGTGTCTGTGTGTGACGGCTCTCAGGTCCCCGTCAGCTAATGAAACTGAAGGGGTCTAATTAAATGAGTAACACCCTCTATTAATTTTGATCTTGCTCTTCACACTCACCTGAACAATACAAAGCACTTAGAGCTCTCATCCCCTCTGCCAAGGGCTCTCACAAAGCTTTACCAGAGCAAAAAAAGCCACACTTCACTAAAACAATACATTCAATGACACGTCCCCACGCCAACCCCAAAAGCACAAATGACATGTTAGAAAAACCAAACACACTTTTGAGGGGAAAACATCTAATCACTGTTCAGGAAAACAGAGAAAAAATTGTGAAATATTGTATTATACTACACTGATCAGACACAACATTAAAGTGATAGTTCAGAATTTCCTGTGGTATCTGGTACCAAGAAATTAGTAGCAGATCCTTTGAGTCCTGCGAGATTTGGTGGTGGAGCCTCCTTGGACTGAATCTGTGGGTCCAGCACATCCCATAAGGTTCTTTCGCACCGCAGGAACCTTTTCATAGTACCAGAATTGCGGAACTACCCACTTTTTGGAGTGTTCGCACCGTCGGAACTGGGTACGATTTTAGCACCAGACTGCCTTTTTCGAGAACTAAATTAGCTCCTACTCCGGAGCAGGGTCTAACCAGCACAACTGGTACTACCCGTGATGTAAGTATACACTGACTGGCTAAACGCGTACAAAAACGCCCTCACCCGCCATGATTTAAAATGCTGTGTAAACATATTGTAAACATTGTGTCAACTTATTTTGCAAGTTTGGAGAACAGGGATAGATGGACAGACGCTGAAGTGCAGGCACTTGTAGCAAATGTAGCACTGCCAGTTGTCATTGGAGATTCTTAGTTCTCATTTCCGTTCTTTCAATAACGTTGTTCTTCTTTGTTTCCGTTGTTGAACGCCGCGCAAAAATGACGTTGCTGTCGACCGGCTTATGTCACTTACTAGTACACACTGTCTGTGCAAATGCAACCCTTCAAATGGTACTTGGAAATAGTTTGCACAAAATCGTCCCAGTACTTTAGTACTGTACTTTAATACTAGAGAATTTGGAGGCCAAGGCAACACCTTGAACTCTGTCATGCTCCTTAAACATTCCTGAACCGTTTTTGCAGTGTGACAGGGTCCATTATCCTGCTGAAAGCGGCCAATACCATCAGGGAAAACCATTGCCATGAAGAGGTGTACGGGTGTACAACAATCTTTACACAGGTGGTACGTGTCAAAGTAACATCCATATAAATGCCAGGACCCAAGGTTTCCCAGCAGATCATAACACTGCTTTCACAGGCCCACCTTCTTCCCATAATGCATCCTGCTGCCATCTCTTCCCCAGGAAAACAACACACGCAGCCACCCACCTGATCTAAAAGAAAACATGATTCATCAGACCAGGCATCCTTCTTCCAGTGCTCGATGGTCCAGTTCTGGCGCTTACGTGCCCATTGTTGGTGCTTCTGTAGGCCATGTAATTCACTTCACCTGTCAGTGGATTTAATGTTGAGGCTGATCAGAACATACAGTGGAGTCTAAATGTCTATAAACACACTCGACCTCCATCACAGTCAGTGAACAGTTCCTGTCTTTAACCATACCTCTGCTTTCACAGACTCATATCAAAGACTGTTTGCACTGCACCTCGGACAATTCTCTTCTATTTGACCCAGCAGGGCTCATGAGTGGGTCGTGCAATTACACAGCAGGGAAGACATCATAAATAGCTGAAAGACATAGAGCCAAAAAGAAAAGGGGGAAAAAAAATCCCATTTTCATTTCAGTCAGCTCGAGACCAAACTGCTTTCACATGCGCTGTCTTCATACATGCCTCAGGAAACAAAGCACAGCCTGGGAACCACCGGCAACAATGAGATGGATTCAGATCCAGGGAGTGGAAAAATGCGCTGGTGAGGAAAGAGAAGAAACCAACAAGGGAAAGTGAAATGTACTAAATCAGTGAGCTGATACAGGCTTGTCTCTGAAAGACATAAGAAAAACTGAGTGCGTATGTGTGTGACTCCTTCAATTGGACGTCTGCGGCAGTAACCCGGACCCCATGAACCTCAAGTGACATTTCAAGTCAAGTGTTGAGACTTCATAAACGGTGAAAGTAAAACACTGTTCAGTTCATCAAACACAGGGAAAAGATGGAGAGAAAGAGAGAAAGAGAAGGAATGGGATGGAGAAATTGCGCTTTCAAAAACGACCACATCTCAAAAACCAAAAGTCGATTGCAGCAGGACAATTTAAATGTATTGCAATCAATAAACTTTATTGATTTAATAATTCCTACTATAATTTATTGATTTACCCCCCTCAATAACTAGTGCTTTTATTGAAGAACACACAGAGCATCCTGAAACTTCCACTTTGTTAAAAAAAAAAAGAATTTTAATAAAAAAAAAATTAACTTAAAAATAATTTCAACAAAATTAGCCACTTTGTTATAATAACAGCAGAAATACTTTAAAAACATCTTCACCTACACATGATTTGGACAACAGGGGGGTCTACGAGTCAGAAAAGGTTGAAAACCACTGCTTTAAATCTCTGATTAAGCTTTTCCGGCAACACTTTACAATAGTTTCATTCATTAATATTAGTTAATGGATTATGTATCACGAACTAACCATAAACAATGTTCTTGCAGCATTTATTAATCTAGGTGAATGTTAATTTCCGCATATGTTATTGTTTACTAAAACCACAAAAAAAAAAAAAAAATACAAATAAAATAAAAAAGCTCCATCGTAAGGTCAGTTTTCTCTACAGCTAAGAAATCCCATCGTAAGGTCAGTTTTCTCTGCAGTTACGAGCTCTTAAATGTCAGAACTTTGTCTAATTAACATAACCCACCTGTAATTACATAACAGTGACTTCAAAGCTCTGCAGATATGAAATGGCTTAGAAAGCCAATAAATGTATTTGTAATTTAAAACATGTGGATGTCAGTCGATATTTGACTATACAGCAACAGTTGAGATTCTACATCCCAGCGACGCCTGGTTTACCGGTCTGCATGTGGCCACAACTATCGTCAGTTTTAATCATTACACTATATTGTGCTCTGCTGAGTGTTGATACTGGACCTCTGATTTTCCAAAATATACTACTGAAAGATTTGAGCATAGAGCCCTATTCCTCGGCTTGGATCGTGTACAGCCCTTTGAAGCTGCATTGAAACTGCAAGTTGGACCTTCAGCCCATTGGCAACCATTGAAGTCCATTATACAGAGAAAAATCCTGGAATGTTTTCCTCAAAATCCTTAATTTCTTTGCAAATGAAGACAGAAAGACATGAACATCTTGGATGACATGGGGGTGAGTACATTTTCAGGAATTTTTTATTCTGGAAGAGAACTAACCCTTTAACAATTTAGAGAGTTTAAAGCCCATGAGTCTGTGGTTCATAGTCTGTTTAAACCAGAAAGAGTGCTCATTACAGCACAAGTTTTGTACAGGGCAATTCAAGGGAGTATAGAGCATGGGAATTGTGTGGCGAGATCCCGCCAAGGAGAACACAGGAGAGGATGAACTGTACTGCCTTGCTAGAGTAGAATAGTGAAGTTGATATATCTGCATGAAGGGTAGAGTCCCATGCAAAACTTAAAAAACTCATATCTCTTATATTAGCTTGCCTAACTTTCAAACCTCAGTGCTTTCCCTCTTCATCTGCCTCTCTGCACCACTGGGCTCTTCAGAGGAGAAATGTTGAGGCAGAGACGATCAGTTTCCAGGAGCTATTTAACAGATGTTCCCACAGTCTGCATCTCAAAGACACTGCGAGCAATGAGAGGAAACATAGGACAAGCCACATACAGCATTAGCCTACTCGTTTAATTAGAAAGAGCTCTCAGTGAGCTCAAAGCAAGACACGGACATATTGAGAATTATGACTGCGCTGAAAAAAATAAAAGTGGAAAAGCAAGAGCAAGAAGAAAAGGGAGGGAGCAGGGAACTGAAGACGTGGAATAAACAGAAAACAAATTAACTGTTTTCTGAGTTTACGCACCAGCAGTCAGGAACAAGACAGCTGCAGTGTGGTTTGTTAAGAGAGTTTCAGGAAAAATCCATCATGAGAGACCACAGAAGCTAGAGCCACTGAGCTACGTGAAGCAAAGCTGCAAAGAGACCACTTCCACTGAACGGTCAGTTCTAGCTTTTCAGCTTCTGCTCTCCTCAAGCTAGAAGCCCACTATCAGATTTTCCACCCTTTTTTTACCCATTAGCTTCATTTACATAAAAATCCAAAGAACGGTGACATTGGGGATCATAAAAACAAAACTGAACGTTAGCAGTTGAATGAGCAGTTCAATCATTACATGAGAAATCAAGTTTGCCTTTATCTTTTGACATACAAGGGTGTGTTTACACTTTGATTAAAACAAACTCTGGTGCGATTGCTCTGTTAGTGCGGTTCGTTTGAGTAAGTATGAATAACCATTGCTATTTCACTGAAAAGAAGACCATGTTCTTGTTTCATTATGAGAAGTGGTTTTATTTCATTTAAAGATATAAGGCATGCTATTTGTCACAGTCTCTCTGGGAGGAAAGGAGGAACGAGGAAACTCTGGAGTTAGCACGAACAATAGTCTTTAATAATCCAATGGGGAGACAGAGCACAAGGAAGACATTCAACAAGTAGACCCAACAAAATCAAACTGAACAGACTGGGGCTTTAAATGCAGGACAATCAGGGGAACAAAGGTGCATGGAATGAGTCAATGAAAAAAAAAAAAAAAAAAAAATAACAGGAAAGACCATATGGAAAACCAGGAACAACGACAAGGGTAAAACAAGTCCAAAACACTGAGCAGTAAAATGTGTGTCTATATTGCATGTTCAAACCTTAAAATCATTCATATTAACAGGTTAATAGATGTTTTATTCAGGAATGTATAAAAAAATAATGAGTTTGGAAATTTTAGAGAAATTCTTAATAAATGCATTACATTGTAACTAAACCTATTAGATTTTAGTCGAATAAACCTACTGTAGATCTAGTCAACTAAAATCTTAGGATATTTAGTCGACTAAAATTAAGACTAAAACCAAAACAATTCAGATGACTAAAATATGGCTAAAAATAAATGGCATTTTCATCAAAAGACTATGACTAAAACTAAATGAAAATTTGCTGTCAAAATTAACACTGACATCTACAAATGAATGGCGTCATTGCATCGGAATGTCGCACCCTAGGCCCTGCCCACTAGCGTTTACTCGCTTAATAACAGACATCTCTCTACACAGGACATGAGCACTGCATTGCGTCAAAAGCAAATAGAACCCAATAGAAATATTGCCGCTGTCTGAATACAGTATACAGATACACATTCAGCTTTTGACGTACTCCACGCGCTTGACTCTGCTGACAACAGGACAAATGGGAGAGTAATAAGAATATTGACGCATCCAGTTTTAACAGAGCACACAAATATTGGGTAATAGTCTATTTTAATTATATATTCCATCTTGAATGGATTGAGCATGTCAAATTGCATTCTGGGACAGCTTTCTCAGCCAATTACCAATTCGATGTTGAGAATTTGGTTACCTTAGAAGTGAGCTTCCTTAGTGAACATGTCTGCATTTCCCAGAAGGTTTATTGATTTCTATACAGGTCTATATACACAGAGCCTTTCAGCGCGTGTGATCACTACAGAAGACATGCTTCAAGGTTGATGGAAAGTGCTTTCCAATGAAGATCTCTCCGCTAGATTGGAGAGGTTGAACTCAGTTGGCCTTTATTATGAACTTCCTGACTGTGGGAGTAGTCAGACCAGAGGGCAGGCATCCCGAGTCACCGATGTTTCCTTGTGACGTCAAGCCCCTCCTGCAAATGCCTTAGTTCCAGCAGTGACAAATGAACGCCCCTTCTGCTATATCTAAAACATTTTCTCATGGAAGGAAGCAGATGAAGTGTGTAATTTATGTGCCATTCACAGAAACAAGCGGAAATGCAATCTGTTTGTTTGAGTGGACCAACTGTGCTGGACGTAATAACATTAGCAGTTAACATTAGCAAACCACACTAACAGTTACCGCTTAACATTACTGTAAAAAGTTGATTTGAAAAGGTAGTTTTCCACACGCCAACTCCTGAAAATCAATTCAAACATACTTTCACTTCCTACAGTCTTGTACATGATGTCTCTTTCATCAATCACTGTCAATGCTGTGATTCTTCATGATGGAAAACAGCAGAGGAAGAAGGACACCGGCAAATCTGGACAGTCTCAGTCTGTGTCATGTCAGAGATTAAGTCCCAGAAGAGCTCCATGTATAAATGCAGACAGAGCTTGGGGGGCAAGTGCAAGTGGTTTCCAGTATCTGAATCAAGCTTCTTCTGAAGTGGGAGGGAGATTCAGTCTTAAAGCAACTCTCTCACACTCTGGGAGACTTAGTGGGCTTCTGTGCTAAGTAGGGATGTCAACGATTAATCGATGATCGATTAATTGTCGATAAGAGATGCAATCGATTAAGGCTGTCGATGGTCGGTTAGCCGCTTTAATGTTGGGCTGCGTGCGGCTCATGCGCAAAACACGTGCGAGCGCTGTGAGTGACGGTGACGGTAGCAGTAAAAACATCATCATTCACAATGTACAAATTAAGCTTTTAACGTGATTTAAACTTTAAAGTAGCCTACATTAAAATAGAAACAACATAAAAGTTCTTCAACATAAAAAGCATATCATGCGCTTTGCAGGGCTGCGGGACACAGGACAGAAAGGCTATCCTATTACTTGTTAATTCGTTCCTACGACTTATTAATTAGTGGCAATTGTCCATGTTTCATTAATTTTTGTTCCCTAAATAACCCATGATTTAACTAAATAAGGGAACAAACTAATAAATCGAACGAATTCCTAATTCATGAAATCTTTAATTTCCCTTCTCATGTTTACCACAGTAAGAGATGCGAAAACAGTGATTAAAAGTGAAAGATAAGAAAATAAACCTGCAAAATTAGACTACTGTGAAGATTTAGGAAAAGAAACAATGCCTATATGTTATTGAATTTGTGGAAATTAGTGACTAACCGGCAAACCAGAACAAAGCCGTGTAAATGAAGGCTATGGGCTCGAGCGCATCCAGAGCATGGTCGTGATCTAACATTTCCCTATTATTCCTCTAATAAACAAAGCTTTTATACCACACTTGTCATAATGAGAGCTTATAATTTGTAAATAAATAATTGCTGGATTCAAAACAGCGATTAATAGGCGCTGTGACCGACACTGAAAATACGTTTTCCCGGAGCGTTCAGTGATGTCACTAAACGGTGACGCCATCGCTCACTAGTTTCTGCATGGACCTAACTAGGGCACAGGTTCTCAAGCCCTGGGACAAAATATGATGCTTTAAGGAAAATGTATAGCCTATATAAGTAATAGGCCCAACATAAAAATAACTATTTTTTTTTTTTAAATATGCGAAATAAATCCGACTTAAATAATTAAGATAACGGATTTAAAACAGAAGTGTGGCGGCGCTTCATAAGTTCACGGAAAAAAGGGATGACAACGCATTCTGTTTGTTTGCTTTATTTTACAAGAGCACAAATCTTCTGTTTTTATTGTGTGTGCGCACAAATGAAAAGAAACACTTTTGCGGAAATTTTTTTTTTTTTATGTCTCAGCTGTTTCGATCGCGCCGGAGCCTGCTGCACACGTATATTCTAGCGATTCAAACTTACATCGCAGTCTGTTCATTATCAAAATAAAATAGTCAACTAAACATTTAAAAGGTTACACTGGTCAGTTTAAATAGACCTTAAACCGGTTCACTCTGCTGTTATGCCAAGGACGTTTTTACTCATATGAAGAGGATGATCTTTTACGTCTACATGCGAATGCGTACAAGCCTAGTTAACATTATAAATAATAGTTTAATATTCAAATACATTGCAAATATGGAAACATTTGGATTTGTGCCTAATGAGACATATGCAATAACCTCCAAATAAATCTAGCCAAAGCCGCGCTCGCTCGTCCTCATCTGCACACATGCACTGTCACGATCTAATGCACTATATGCCGGATTTTTAAAAACAAATAGGCCTACCGGAATGCAAAAATTAAAAATCTGACATTTTCTAGGACAGAATCCAGCAGGATCAAATTCATGTGAGCAACAGTGTTTTGCTGCAGCAGCGCCGATGTATTTCACTTACTGCGCAGCACAGCCACACGCGCCACAGTTACGTTTGGGATTTTTTTTTTTTAAATACCATAATGTCAGTTGAAAACATTGCAATTGTGTTTTAAAATACAACAACGAACACAACAAAATCTTTTAAAGAGGCGTGTGCAGCGGTCTCCGTGCGGGATAGAAAACAGTCAACAAACTAAAATTACCTCAAACGTATTGCGCGCTCTCTTCATTTTATCAAATGATCTTAATCACATCTATTCATTTTATAATCCTGCTACTAGCATTCCACTCAAACTAAAACCACAAAAATTCAATTGAGAAATTCGTTGTATGTGTGTTTGTGGGGCTTTGGCACATCCTGTCATACCGGTGACTGCGTGCATGCAATAGACGCATTTTGCAGCATTATGGTTAACGATTAATCGATTAATTGATCGTTAATTTAAACGATGATCGATCATGGAAATAATCGAAATTTGACATCCCTAGTGCTAAGGCATGTAAATACAAATCCCATGCCTGGGAGCTGCAGTCCTGACTACACTGACCCTCTTTCATTAGCACTACAATATCGCCAGCCAACCCCAGGAGTCATGAGGGAAATTTACCATCGCCTCATATAGGAATCACCTCTGAAAATACCTGAGAGACTACCAAGAATACTGGACATGGACACTTCTAATCCAGAATGGGGCTCTTTCGTTTATTGCTTTTAGATGGTTTCGTTTATTTCCATACCTGCAAACCGAAGTCAGCGCATTACACTTAAGTCATATATTTTATTGATGCAGATGCTGACTCCACAACAAGGAATTTTGTGAGAAATCCAGCTTTAAGAGGCAGGAAGGTCTCATCCTCTTCTATGCACAGGACTTGCACAAAACCTGCAAAGTTTCTGAACGCAAAGTTTTATTGAAACCTTGGCTTTATCTGACAACTCTAATGATGCTCTTCCACTGCATGGTACGGCTCGGTACGGTTCACTTTCAGGGGGTGTGGGGGGGGGGTTCCACTGGGTACAGTACATGGAACCTTTTTTAGTACCGGCTCGGTTGAGGTTCCAAGAGAACCATACCATTACCAAAACATGACGTGTAAACTCTGCTGATCACGGATTGGCCGGAGAGAATCGCCACAACCTGCCGAGCTGTGCCGTACCGTACTGAGCCGCGCTGAGCCAAGTCATACCACGCAGTGAAAAAGCGCCATAAGCAAACTGAAAACTTCATTGAAAGTGAATCAATGACTCCACACCAGAAAGAAACCAACAAAACA
Source organism: Cyprinus carpio (assembly GCF_018340385.1). Classification (NCBI taxonomy): domain Eukaryota; kingdom Metazoa; phylum Chordata; class Actinopteri; order Cypriniformes; family Cyprinidae; genus Cyprinus; species Cyprinus carpio. The sequence continues at coordinate 6,056,937 of NC_056584.1, read as the reverse complement.
TGCAAAGCACAATAAAGTTTTGTTGCACTATATTAAAAGTCTTCTGAAGCCATGTAATAGCTTAATGTGAGGTACATAGGAATATTTAAGTCCTTTATTAAAAGTAAATTCAAATGTTTGAACATTAAAGTTCACATACACTTTTTTCTGTGCTGCAGCAGTCGCGATCGTTTACGACCGAGCTCATTAAAAACTCTCTCCAAGATCATTCACTGTTCCCATTATCATACTTGATTTGTAGATAAACGTCTATGATTTTGCATAAAAGGACTTAATCTCGGTGGAGTTTGTTGTTTCTAAATCATGTGACTTGCTACCGGGTGTCTGTTACAACAAAACACTGGAGAAAAAAAAGACTATAAACAGTTAACACAAATGATAGTTCTACATTGAATTAAAAGGAAAAAAAACTGCACTGGTATCGGACATGGATGAACAAAGGATACTTGGAGTTTCAGGCACACACCTAAATGGTCAAAAATGTGTCAAAATGTCCGTCTCGGCAAATATTTACATTAAGACAGTTATGTTTTGCAAAATTGTGAATATCACAATTCAGAAGATTTATGTGGGAAGATCAGCGACCCCTAGTCTAAAGATGAAATCGTCCATCATACACTACACACTTTTCAGTGAAATGTGTTACCTCCTCTGCCTAAAATCTGCAGGCTGCCTCTGACTTTTGGCAACTACCATCGACTCTTCTAGACTGCTAATCGGGGACAAAAATCTGGGCAAAGGTCATGTAGTGTATTCCAGCCTTTAGATAAAAAAATAATTAAATGTAAAAAGAAGAGAAATGAGCTTAACAATTAAATATTCTCCAATAACAAAATTCTAATATCCTCCGATATAGTACCAATTTATTATGCATCCCAACAAAACCTGAAAGCTCAGTTATAAACACGTTTCTCCTTAACAAGCAGGATAATACCAAAAACTAGACAAGTTACAACCCTTTCAAAATTAGGGTTAGGGTTTTTTTTTGTTTTCTTAAAAGGGCAAAAGTAATGTAGGTTGCTTGTCTTAAAAACCACCAGTAGTTAGTATACATTGTGTTGGTAGGAGGTCAGTTATAGCTCAGGTGGCTCTTTCAGTTGCTCTGAGTGATTTCATTTTCTGCTGCTCTGGGGTGGGGGTGTGTCCACACAAGAATAATATCCAATCAGCAAAACTGCCAGGAACCACTCAAGCCTGAATCAACCTTGAAAATGCTCCTAATAATGAGGCAACAGGCAAATCGAGTGAAAGGGGTCATTTACTCACCCTTGTGTAGTTATAAATCTGAAATTATAGATTTTTTTCTTTCATCAAATTTAATAGGAGAAACTTCAAAGAATGTTCTAGCTGACACTGTCCATTCAATGAAAGTGGATAGCAATTTTACTTTATTTTTACTGTCAAAGACCATTCTATATGCAGAACTTTTTTTTTTCTTAGAGCTTGGCAGCCAAATAATCTGCATCCACTTTCAGTGGATGAGAAATAGGGCTTGAACATTGTTCAAAACATCTATTTTTGCAGTCCACAAATCATGCAGTCATGCTGGTTTGGAAAGGAGTGAGAGTGAGCACAACGAAAATGTTCATATTTTGACACTGTATCCACTGCCACAAATCCTAATTTAGATTGTATTTAGTGTAGGTGTCAGCTTCACACGTTTCTTCATAAGGAGGGAAAATGGAAGAATGTCATGCTAATGGAAATGCCAATACTCAACTGTCAACTGGATAACTTAAGACGCCTGCTGCACCTGTAACACAAGCTCCAGGGCAACACTGACAGAAATAGGCCATTCTGTCCATGTGAATTAAACACGATCTCATATAAAGGTATCCAAGCCACTATGACCTTTCAGTGAATGACAGGGCTTACAAAACCCAACACCTAAAGGGTAATTTGTAATTCTCAGAGATATTAATTATATCTCCACGAAAATGTCCATTGGGGACAAAAATAGTAGAAGTGCTGACGTCAGGAAGAAAAACTGAGTGGGATATTGAGGAAGGGACAGGAAGAGAAAGACAGAAATATGAGTCAATGAACAGCCTGCTGTGAGCTGGCAGCTTATAGAGGTGACGTCCCCGATGGCACAAAAGCAACCGGCACGTCACAGTTTGGGTCTTTTACACGCTACGGATGAAGTTCTATTAAAGCAACACTTCCCCCCCAAAAAAATTTAAAATCTGTCATTAGTCACTCAGCCTCATGCCACTCCAAACCTGTCTAAATTCCTTTATGCTCTGTTTCATCAGTGGAAGTAGACTGGGGTTGTCAAGCTAAAAAAAATATAATAGTAATAATAATATTACATAAATAAATAAAAAATAAAGAGCACCATAAAGTGGTATGGACCATATTCAGGATATTTTTGTCATTTTGGAGCTTGACAGCTCCAGGCACTTTGGTGTAAAGTACCTTTAGTGTTCTTCTTTTATATGAAACCAACCAGACAGAATTTGAAAAACTGACTTTAATCATGAAATTCATACAATAAATTATGCTCTTTAATGTGGCAGACCGCTGTAGTGATCGCTCAGTTCAAGCGGCAGCACAAATGAACGATCATCTCTCCCACTTCACTGCTATATCACAAAATAAACATGAATGAACAGATGAACGTATTTTGAAAGAACAGTAGGCTACAGCTTACTGAAATATATCACGTTTCATGTAATCAGTGTTTCAACCACAGAAATACATCATGAAACAGTATGTAAACAATATGTCATATGTTATATTTACCTCAGGAAAACAACGTCCAGAGCTTGACAGTTAGCTTGGAAAAACAGAGAAGAGCATTTTGCTAAACAAATGCACTGTATTACATGCTCATTATATTCTTAACCTGTTAGTCATTTCTCATTTACAGTATGTTTGAATAAATCAGTCATAAATCTCAGCCACCATTTAAATGTTTATATTTCAATAACAAACTGGAAAAGAAACAATTATATAATTAAAAAAATTGTGTGTAATTTAGATTTCCATATCCAACTCACTTTTGGTAGCATGTTGATTATTATATCAAGCAATAGAAATTGAATTTGTTGTTATTTTTAACATTACAGTAATGTACCATCTGACAGGGTTCCCTGTTTAGTTTACAGCATTAGTTAAGAGACAATATATATCAAAACAAGTCAATATCGAATCAGATCAAATAGAAATTGGGGTCAAGAGCTTGTGAATCAGAATTGAATCGATTTGAGAAATCTGTGTCTTTACCAGTGTTGGGTAAAGTAATCCACTACAAATCACTACTTTAAAATTGTAATTTGATTGCATTAATGATTACTGCATTTAAAATGTAATCAGATTACTAATTACTTTAATTTCAAGTTACCTTCACAATATAACTAACCTAAAAAAAAACAGAAAAAAAAAAACACTACAAACTGAAACTCATAGTTCGTTCAGTAATTAAAAACTTAATTAAAATTAAGTATCAAAACAGCAACTGGAATGATTACTTGCATTTACGTTCCTGACTACAGCTAAAAGAACTTAAAATGTTCTATCATTTTTGATTGTACAGATAAGAGCAATACATCATTTGAAACTGTAAAAGGTTTATTGTGCTTTTGCAAAATAAAAAACAAACAAACAAACAGGGTGCGCTTTCTGCTGTCTCGGTCTCCTTGAACTTCTTTCTGAAACCTCAGTGGATACTTGACACACAGACATGAAAAATATATCAATAGAAAGCCTGAAGTGTCTACATAAAAATTAAGAAATTCATAACAAAAAAATAATGTCAGTCATGTCGAAAACAAATATTCTCTGACAAAGAAATCCGTATGAAACCAATGCAAGGTCCAGTTTTTCCCGTCTGAGCTTATTATCTGTAATGAGATCAGGCCCCAGTGCAGCAAGCGCTATTCATACGGTAATCATCCACATCCACGCACAAACCTGTAAACGTCCACATCACCTCCGTAAACAAAGCCTTAAGATTCATCAAGTTCATCTCGGATACTTTTCGTTTCTGGAAAAAGACGCGGTGAGAGAAATCAACCTTGTATTTACCCTCAGAAGAAGAACGCGATCCAACGCGTGGCTTGATCCAGTGGAGGAGATCATTCAGATAAGTAATTTATTCTTACTTATATTAGTGTTATTGTGACAAACTTGTATGCACTTTACTAGTTGGACTTTTCCCAAACTATAATGCCAGACTAAAATATGTGAAATTGAGTTTGTGACATTTTGAATTATGATTTCATTGCATCTAAATGTTGTACAACTCGTCTGCATTTTAACTTACATTCTCGGGAGATTTATTAAAGTGCATACTGATGCGCAAAACATCTTTTAAAATGCAATTACTTCATATCTTTTCTTAACACTGCATTTGTAACTTAAGTAACTATTTTATCTACTGTGTAATGCGTTATACCCAACTCTGATCACTACCGAGACCTAGTAAATGATGACAGATTTTTAATTTTACTGGTGAACTGTCCCTTTGACAGTGCATAATCATCAAGCTGGAAGACATGTAATGCAGTACACAAGCAAACACTGCTGAATTATGGAGCGTTATGAAATGTCCTTGATGACCAGCACTCTTCAGATGACATGACAGGATGTTCCAAAGGAAGTGCTGGAAAAGACAATTATAATAAGTAGATCAGCTCGGACCTGATGTTGTCTGGAGACCTGAGGTCTATGGGACACTTTATGGCCCTAGTGCGGAAGCAGTGGACTACAGCCACCTGCCATTGTGAGATCTAGAGCGCTAAGCTCTTTCTAGCAGCTGGTGTGTGTGAAGTCAGGCCTCATGTGCGCTTAGGATTACCACTCCTGGCTTCTCTTGATACCGCCGGCGAAAACAAGTGCAGGTAAAAAAAGAAACAAGCAAGGAAGACGACGAACATGGTGGAGACTTGAGCTCCCTGGAAAGGCAGATGTGCTCATATAGAGCAGTCAGACTTCCATGTGGCTTCTGATAGCGGCAGGAATGAAAGATGATGTAATTTGAAGCCACGGAATGTGTTCTTCCTAATATAAAAATGCAATTCTGTTTAGGACCAACAATGCTCCTAATGACTTAATAAAACAATAGAAAGACGGCTGTAAACACTTGGTTTATCAAGGATTTGATTATGATTCTTTAATCAATGATGCAATGCATCATGAAATAAAGTCACAATTTTGTTCAATTAAATCTGAATCATTACAAAATAAAAATGCTTCTAAAATATGCTTTTCAAAAAAAATGTTAAATATTATATTGTGTATTATAATATTATATTTCCAAAATCTATAAAATATATAATAGGAAAAAGTACAAGTGTCTATTAAAAAAACTAAAATATAAGAATTATATTTTGGATCATAAATGAAAGTAATACTTTATATTACTGTTATGAATATCAATTAAATTATGTTTTTTTTTTTAATTGTCAGACGCATTTTACACCACTAGAAATGAATGCTGGCTTTGACATCAAAAACAATATTTAATATTATACTGTGTATGATATTATGTTTTAAATAAATCGTTAAAAAAATTATAAAGTAATAATCAATGCCTTTTTATTACCAGGTTTTTTTACACCCCCAGAAATATGTGTTGGCTCTGACATCAAAAACAAAGATTAATATTATAATGTGAATAATATTATTTTTTCAAAAATAAAGTATCTATAAAAATGTATTGTACATAAAGTGCAAGTGTTTATAAAAAAAAAAACTTAAATGTAAGAATTATATTTTGGATCATAAATGCAAGTAATACTTTGCATAGTATTACTGTTACTAATATCAATAAATCAAAAAATTAGTGTCTTTTCGCTGTCAGATGTTTTTACACCCCTAGAAATGTACCACAACACCAACAGTGAAAAACAAATCTTCTTTTAAGGTTTAGCAGGTACAGAAAAAGCAAAGTTAAGGCAGATGACTTTAATTTCAGTGTGAATTTCGGAAATGAATAAATGCACATGTTCTCCTTTCACTGAAGTGCTGACCTTCACGAGACATTTCAGCTGCTTATTTGGTCATTATGGGCAAATGGGTGATTTCATTACCTTTAAGCAAGAATCTCCAAGCACTGCTGGAAAACTGATGAAGGTAGAGAACAGAAAGTGCTATGAAAGAGACAGATGGAGGAAAGAATCAGTAACCTGTGTCTGTAGCGCTAAGAAAAGGTGCAGGCTATGTTGCAGGTCATGGATAATTGGATTCAAGCAACAAACATAAAAACAGACTTGACAGGCTGACAATGGGAGCAAGCAAGCGGAGGGTAAATTTGCACAGGAACTGAATGGTGGTTACTGAGGAGCGTTTCACCAGCATGGGAGCTCAGCCTAGCAAAGGAATGTTTCCACACAATCCTCACGACTCTCGCTCCCGCCCTTTCAAAAAAAAAGATTTGAGCAAATTCCAGAGGAGCTTCCAAAACACTGCAACATGTAGGTCACACAAAAAGTCCTTGCAGTCTATTCACTGCTAGAAAAATGTAAGCTTAAAAATTTTACAAATATTTCAAGAAAAACTTGCTTTCAAGGGCACTGGAGCTTCACAACTTACCTACCCGGTAACCATAGTACTCCAAAGTAGTACAAAGAATAGCATGGTACTTCCGTGACTTTTGTTTGTGAAATAACTTTAAAAAAAATCATGAATCCTAAGAATTTGTGCAGTCTAAAAATGTTCGAGCGGCAACCTCCCGCTCTCTCTCGTGAAGCCAATAAGGAAGTGACTAAAACTGCAATTCATCGACTGGCCGCTTGAGGCTGGCTGCAAAAGGGAGTCACTCCCATAGACTCCCCATGTTAAAAAGCCAAACTTTACAGCAGAAAAAAACATGTTTACAGCCTGGTGCAAAAAATTATTTTGGTCTATATAGCTAATTTTGCCCTTCATGACAACTGTGAGGGGGGTGAATTTTTTTATAACTAATCCATTTAAATTATATTAAGAAGTACAGTTCTGCATAATTAAGGGCGTGTCCACTTGAGTGACTGGGGGATTGCCGCTGCTGACAATGCCGTCGCGCTAGGTGGGCGTGGCTTCAGCAACCCAGCTCCCGCCTTTTTGCCCATTTTCTATTTTCCGGGAGAGTCGCGCGGTGACGCGCTTCCAAGATGGCGACGGCCCCGCTCTGCACACTTTGAGCTTCAAAACCGCTATTGAGGACATGCACGCAACGTTCTGATGAGTGACATAAATGTGACCAAAGCTTTCTTTTAGAAAACCAAATCCTAAGAATTTGTGCAGTCTAAAAATGTTCAGTAGATGCACAGAAGCCTTGGAATTTCTGTTGAACATCACAAGTGCATCTTTCCAATACCATCCCATACAGTCAAAACAACTGTTGAGTTTATCTTAATAAAACCATTCAAATGGCTGCTTTAAAAAAGACTGTCTGACAGCTTTTCTGAGTGAAAGGCCATGCAATGTGTGGGCAAACCGATGAATAGAATGTATCTGAAATTCTAAACCAATTTCGACTGCCAAGGTCATTTTCAACAGCCCTTCTTTGTGCTGTATTTAAAGCAAAAGCAAAAAAAAACAACCGATGATTCCTGCACTGAACTGAGTATGTGTGGTGTGTTGAAGGTAACAATCTGGAATCGGTTCATTTTACATCTCATACTGCTGCTGCTTAGATATAAGGGCAAAAAAAGCGTAAAAATCACACTGAAAGAGATGTTTCTTGTTCAGTTGAGATTAACTGAATATTAAAATAAAATTATCATTATTATTACAATTACCATAATAATATTCATTATTAATATAGTATGTAATAATGTACTTTGGGCTTATGTTGTCCACTAACAACACATTTCTTAAAATATATATATTTTTGTAGCAATATGCAATACAATTAATTCTGCACAATTCAAGGGGGAAATCTAATTATTAAACATTTAAATCTAAAAATTCTGATTTGAGAAAAAAATCCAGGCTTGCTTTGCTTGTTTGGAGGGCTCCACAATATGACCAAAATTTTGTGATTATATATCATACAGATATAAAATAATAATAATAATTATTATTATTATTATTATTATTATTATTATTATTATTTAATAAAATTTCACTATAAAATAAAAACTTGTGTAATTAAGAAAAAACTATATTTTCTTTACACGTGTAAAATTGCAATGCTTATATTCATACAATTTATTTATCTTAATTTCTTTGTCAAATATTAATTCATCACTTTTATTTTGAATGGATTTTTTGCCCTTAAAGTGCTCCTCAGTTGCACACTGCATTCCCAAATGCACATTAAAGTGACCCAAACTCTGAGACGCGAAGATGAAGTTCATGTTGAGAAGCATTTACTGTGAACTGAACCGCTGACGAATATTTAATTAAATCACATCATTTGCCGTATTATGATTTATTTATTTATTTTGATTAATCATGCAGCCCTATCTGTTATCATCTGCAAATTGACTTCAGCATATCTGACATAAAACAAAATTATGAATTATACTGCTAATCTCATTTGTGACCAAATTTGCATTTGATGCATTTTAGTAAAGAACAGTAATCAAAGCTGTATGATGGTCACTAACTCTACACTTCTTTCCCCAAACAGTACTAACAAAACCTCACTGAAACAGCAGAAAGTCTCAAATTATTACACCTTACTTAATGGAAGAAGACTTAACAGCATCAATCGTCCAACAATTATCCGACTCTCAACCACCTTTTCCCAATTAAACACTCCAGGCTGCACACAAGCCCTATCTCTTCAGCTAAGCCGAGCTACACACAGCGGCACTTGACAGAGTAATCTTTCAACAAATCCCTCCACAAACATTTTCACACTGGCTGTTTCCTAATTGATAAACCTCCACGTGGGGCTGCGCTATCACACGACACCACCTAGCACAAATCCACCAGTCTCCGGCAGCCTTACAGAGTCAACACACAGCAGCGTTATATGTGTGAGGCGCTAACAGAGCCCACAGTTCAGCATTCAGAGCCGGATGAGAGGAAATGCAGAATGCTGCTTAGACCCAGAGGATGCTTTTAAGTGAACCAACAACACATGAGCACATCAGCACAGTTGAGTTAATGGAATAGCCCATGACAGTCCTATCAGACATCAGTAAGCACCTGCTATTCAACATCAGCCGCTGTAACTAGTAAAGCAAAAATAATTCAGCAACAAAAAATACTCATCAAAAAAAAAAAAAAAACGGTTTCAGCCTAAATAGAAAGAACTTTACTACAACCGGTTTATCACCTGAGAACATCAGCATAAATAGTTACATTGGACAGTTACGCAAATCCAACTACAGAGATTATATTTTTTCAGTTTTGGTTTTCAGCTAAATTAAAACTTTATTAATAACTATCAATACAGGCCGAGCCCATTCACAGGCCATTCACACCAAGGATGATAACTATAAAAATAACTTTATAATCATCCACACAAACAGACAAGAACATTCCGCTTATATTCTAAGTGTGTGCGAAGTTTTGTCGTCTGCTGCTTTAATGTTTGAACTCTTTTAAAGTCGGGTGGATTCTGATTGGCTAAAAATATTTTGAAAGTGATTCCAACAATTTGTTTCTCTGCGCCGTTATCGTTATAGTTGTGGTGTGAACATACCTATTCTCGTAGAGTTAGAACGAGTTTTAAAACTGTATCTTTATCGTTATTTTTATAGTTATCATCCTTGGTGTAAACGGGCCTTAACTCAGGAGTAACCAGCTAAAATTTGCAATAAAATCATCTCTTACTGAATTACTTATTTACATTGAATTAAAGCAAATCTAATTGTCAAAACTATATTGTCAGATTCAGTTTTCATTTAAATTCAATTTAGGTTTAGATTTTTTTTTTTTAATTATAATTTTGGTGTGTCACATATTTCCCTCCTGAAATTAATATTTTGGAGTCCTAACGCCAATAATCAATAACTCAGTACCAACGTTGCCATAAAATTAATCTCTTTGCATAAATTGGCTTATTTACATTGAATTGGTTACCAATAAAGAGCAAATGCTTAGCCCTAATCAGCAACTTGTTCAGCTCTTAACAAACTGCACTTTACCATCCGTTTATCAACATCACCCATCTGTAAGCAATGGCTGAGACACGCATGACTTATCAACTCGCTTTAAGTGCATTCAATAAAAAGGGAGGAGGTATGGGAGCAGCTAGGCTGTCATATCCAGAAGCACTGCGCACCGAAACACTGCGGTTTATTTCACCTCCCCTGAGAGACATTTAACACAGAGTCTTCGTCTCTAACTAGTGAGCTGCCTACACTAACAATAGAGGACCGAAAGGTACCATGTTCTCTGAAGTACTGCGAGTACCATGCAAAAAGACATGTCCCATTCACTTCTGAGCATGGTGAATTACCAAGATACAACCCTATAATGCCCAAAAATGCTCTCTAGGTAGGCAGCTCACAAAGGTTTTAAAACACAGCCATAGAAGTCAATGACTGGGTTTGAGCCGGATTAGGGATGCTACACTACAGATACTGAAATAGGGTTGAGCATTTTGTTGCAAGCTGAGAGTGACTTAAAGTGGAAACTGAACATTATAATTGCATAAAAGTGACATCTAAAAACTATTCATTTAATGGCGATCCACTAGTTAACTGCACATAAATCTGTTACATTTCACATTCAAATTAGAAAGGACGCTCATACAACTTGAGCATTTGATTATTATTTTTTTTTTTTTTTTATAAATTAAAACAAACTTCAATTTGATTGTTTAAATGACACCGATTTTTATAACTACTTTTATAAGTTATTATATTTAATGATAAACTGATTAAAAATCAACAGTTTGACATCACATTGCCATTGGGTTTTTGTGATAAAGATTTATGATTTTTCGGGCTAATTCTGCACTCCAAATTCTATTCACACACTCTCATTTTTTTGAATTGTGTTCCCACGTAAATAAGCGATTATATTCATCTGCCATGTCAAAATAAAACAAAACAATACAGTCTAATTTAGTTTATGAAGGCGATAATGTGCGATATGTAAATCAAACTAAGATAAAAACAGCAACTTTTCCTGCGGTTCGCATCACATTCAAAAGCAGTGTGAACGAACAGCGCTCCGGTTTCACTTTATTTTAATGTTCGCGCAAAGGAAAATATTTTTGGACGTTATAGGTCCTGACACGTCAAAGCTTGAAAAAGATAAATAATTTTACCTGTGTTAGAACTTAAAATATGATTATTCATAGCATTCACATGCGCAATATTTGTTGATAAAATCCTTAAATTAAATCATCATAGAATGTATAGTCTTGCGCTGCAAGTGTCACAAAAACAGACACGTGATTCTGAATCGCAATTATTTGTATGATAATTAATTAATCGCGACCAGATCGTGACCGTCGCAGAACCGACAAGCGACCGAGTGCATGATTGACCATATATCGCATCCCTTTCTCTTCCCAGTAGCATTCCACCAAGTTACACTATTTCACGTTAAGACACGTGAATAAGATGTTAATCCCCATCATCATCATCTGCTGCAGATCAACCCGCTAAACAGTCACAGAAGCCCGTGTAACCGGATCGGTTGCACAACCGGATCTTAGTAAGCATTAATGCGAGCATATCTCTGATCACGAGCACAAAAAAGATTAAAGAATTACATACATGCATTTTAAATCACGAACAGTGAATGCACAGATCCCACTGCCGAAGGGTTTGTTTTCGCTGCCCATGGCCATGATGACCGACTCCAGCGAATAAATGCGCCTGAAACACCTGACATCGACACTTTTAAGATTAGTAACCTTCTCTAATCTGCTATCTAATCAGTGCCTCGAGGATATGATGATCGAGAAGAGTTTCACAGGTCTGGTTACGTGTTTAGGTTTAATCCAGCACTGCTGGGTGTGTTTATCGGTTCATCTGAACGGTGACTGGCCGCGTATATCAACAATATATGAAAACGGATTTGATAGTACACTACTAAAACTGTGACAAGGGTATGCATTTATGAACTTCTTACCTGCCTCTAGTGATTTTTGCGCAGTTAAGCCCAGAGCCTGGTGCAGATCAGTCTTGACTCTTGCTCAAACTGAATAAACTTTGCCCGCTCCTCCTCCTTCTTCTCCTCCTCGCTGGCTAACACACACTCGCTAGCGGCCGCTGAACTCTCTCCGCTCGTGCTTCAGAAGCGATCGCGGACACCGCGTCCTCTCGCCGCTATCTCTCCGTTAGGTGCGAAAGCGTTACCACGGATCGCAGGTGTAGATAACCGCTGTTCCCGATTTCAGATAAAGTTTATCTCCCTCTTCTCCCGTCCAGCGCCATCTTTCCCGCGGGGCACGCCGGGTAATCCTCAGGAATCCCGACGCGACGCGACGCGTTTGCTGCTCGTGCTGGAATGATGCGATGAGACGCACAGCGCGGGAGGAGCGCGATGAAACTCGCCTCTAGCATCAGGGAACATACACTCACCTCGGGTCTAGACGATGAGCTAGTTTCAGAAGTTAAATAGAAAAATCATTAGTCAAACTATGATGGAGTACAATCATAGTACAGTGATGATAATATCAGACTGCAATACCATATAGATAACTTTCTTAATATAAAGTATTCCAGTGTACAGACCCAGAAGTGAGCTATATATAATATCAGTGTCCCATGTTCACAACTGGTTACCATGTTTAGAAACCGTGGAAAAGTCTTAAAAATGTAAATGTCTGGGATTTTTTTACAGTAAATATAATATATATTAAATATTGTAACTGGGGCTGTAAAATATATCATTGGCTACATGCTTTTTATGAGTGCTTGTGGAAAGCAAGTGGGTGTAAGAACTGTTTTCTATTTAATATATTTGAAAATGTGTTTTATTTCTGTCTTCTGTGTCACATGATTATTCAGAAATCATGATTTGCTGCTCCGCTGCTTAATATTTTCTTGGAAACAGTGATACGCAAAAGTCTGGGGGTAAATATGAATGAAAATGAAAGAAGAAAGAAACTAATATTTTTATTCAGCAAGAATGCATTCAAGTGAGTAAAGTGAGAGTAAAGACATTTATTATGGTACAAATGCTATTCTTTTAAATATTCAATTCATTAAAGAATATTGAAAAATGCATCATTGTCACAGAATTAAGCCGCAAAAACAACGCTGATAATGAGGAATGTTTCTTGAGCAGTAAATCAGCATATCAAAATGATTTCTAAAGGATCATGTGACACTGAAGACTGGAGTAATGATGCTGGAAATTTAGCTTTGCATCACAGGAATAAATTACAATGTATAATATATTAAAATAGAAAATGGGTATTTTAAATTGTAATAATATTTTGCAATATTACTCTATTAAATAAACACAGCTTTGCTAGTGTATCCTTATTCAGCTGGAAAGGGAAAACATTCAAACAGGGGCCTCAAGGCAATATGTCATGGAGAGAAAACTCCAGATGGCAGTCAAGGGTGCAAGGGGGCTTCTGCCGAATGTTTGTGTAGTTAATTGTGTCATATTTGTCTTTAATAAACAGAAAATGAAGCGTTTCATTTCCCTTCCTCCTTTTTATCCCCCATCCTCTCCCATGTTAGACTCATATCTGCAGTCAGACCTTGTCACTTCGATCTTCTTCCTCTCACCTTGGAGGAGTGGTGAACGGAGCAGATAAATAAACAAACTTTTTCCCACACTGTTTGGGTCTAACAGAGCATTTAAAGGAATAGTCGATTCACTGAGGAAACACATCCATCCGCGAGGTGCTGTTGTCTTAGCTGTCTTCCCAAGAAGTGAGGCCCTTCATCTGACAGGTAGCATCAGGTGAATGCTAATGCTGAACCGGTCCCTTCACCAGAGCAGACAGCTGACCTCAGAACAGCCGGCACAAAGCATGTGCTTTTAAAGGGGTCATGGTCTGCTTGCCCCAGACCTCCTGCTGGCTTGTATTGAAGAGCTGGGGAAGCAAACATTTGCATTTCTATGACTTCAAACCACCAGCCCTGCATGATTCATTTTTAGAACACCTGCGGAGTTGTGTGGTCATGAAGCTGTCAGAGAGAGCCCACACGAATGCAAGCAAATCCCTCCAAATCCACACAAACAGAGAACTATGCATGCCTGTGTGTGGACAAAGAAAGGTGACTGTAATCTCACTGATGTTTCCAGCAGCATTTTAAATAAAAGCAGGCAGAATCTGAGAAGGCAAATGATTGCAAGTAGATTGCAAGGCTTACAAATAGGAAATAAATTTCCCTGGTGGTGAGAGTGTAGTGATTAAGTCATATAAACATCTCGGGTTTCATCCCATGAAGTGCAGAGTTACTCAGAGCCTTATCACCACAGAGCACTTGGACACTTAACCCCCATGCAGAGCATGCAGTGTCACGAGGGGCTTTGGGTGAAACTAATAGGAAAAATGACTTTTTCTGCTCTTTACTGTAAGTTGTTTTGGTATCCACATCTATTCCTTATGTAAGGCTGTGCTGTATTGTAAATGTAGTCACTGCTCTAGTACAGGCTTGAGTAGCACATTTAAAAAAATCCAAAAATTAAAAGAAAGACATAAATATGCACATTCACCTTCAACACAAATTTTCATTAATCCAAGGTAAAAAAAAAAAAAAATAATAAAAATCTTATTACAGTGATGCAAATAAAGTTATACTTACACTCTTTAAAAAAATCTGCAAAAAATAGGGCACAATGTACTATTAATATGAAGGAATTTTCCGTATTGTTCTTGTTCAATATATTTTTTAATTGATTTATTTATTTTTATATATATAATATGAATGTTTCATATTCATTGTAACATTCTTAAAACATGTTACAACATTCTATATATATATATAGAAACACTTGAACGAGCTGTATTCAACCAAGTCTCTTCCTTTCTCACACAGAACAACCTCCTTGACAGCAACCAATCTGGCTTCAGAAGTGTACATTCAACTGAGACTGCCTTGCTCTCAGTTGTTGAAGCCCTAAGACTGGCAAGAGTGGAATCCAAATCTTCAATATTTATCTTGCTTGATCTATCTGCTGCTTTTGACACAGTTAACCACCAGATCCTCCTGTCAACCCTACTGACAAAGGGCATCTCAGGAACCGCACTCCAGTGGTTTGAGTCTTACCTATCAGAAAGGTCCTTCAAAGTATCCTGGAGAGGTGAGGTGTCCAAGTCGCAACATCTAACTACTGGGGTGCCTCAGGGCTCAGCTCTTGGACCACTACTCTTCTCTGTCTACATGGCACAATCAACTCCACACATCAATAAAAACTGATTATCATACCATAGCTATGCTGATGACACTCAACTCTACATCTTATTCCAACCAAATGATCTGACGGTAGCCGCTCGCATCTCAGCTTGTCTAACAGACATTTCTTGCTGGACAAACCAACATCACCATCAAAACAACACCACCAAGACAGAAACACAAACCAAAACTCCCATCACAATTTCACCAACAAGTCACTAACATACAGCAAAACTCAAACAAAAACAGCCAGAAACCTTGGAGTTATGATTGATGATCAGCTAACTTTCTCAGACCACATTGCTAAAACTGTCCGGTCCTGCAGATATGTTTTATTCAACATTAAGGAGATCAGGCCCTTTCTTTCGGGACATGCTGCACAACTCCTTGTTCAAGCTCTTGTTCTGTCCAGGCTAGACTATTGCAACGCTCTCTTGGCAGGTCTTCCACCCAGTTCTATCAAACCTTTACAATTAATCCAGAACGCAGCAACAAGATTAATTTTTAATGGAGCCGAAAAGAATACACGTCACACCTCTGTTTATCAATTTGCACTGGCTACCAATAGCTGCTCGCATAAAATTCAAGGCATTAATGTTTGCATACAAAACCACCACTGGCTCTGCACCCCTTTACCTAAATTAATTACTTCAGACTTGTGTGCCTCTAGAAGCTTGTGTTCTGCAAGTGAACATCGCTTGATTGTGCCATCCCAAAGAAGCACAAAGTCACTTTTACGGACTTTTAAATTAAATGTTCCCTCCTGGTGGAATGACCTGCCCAACTCAATCCGAGCAGCTGAGTCCTTAGCCATCTTTAAGAATCGGCTTAAAACACATCTCTTCCATCTTTATTTGACCCTCTAACTTTTGCACTCACTATTCTAATTCTATTTATAAAAAAAAAAAATATATATTCTAACTACCTTTCTAATCTTTTTGTATTCTATCTATTTTCTTTTCATTTATTATACAATTATAAAAAAAAGACCTCTAACACTAGCTTGCTCTATTCTTTTTCTATTCTTTATTTATTTTTATTTTTTTTATTTATTATATTATTTAAAAGCCCTTGCTACGTATGCTGTGTTTAGGCTAACTGAGAATTTGTTATAGCACTTATATATCATTGCTCTTTTTGTTGTTTTTGATTGCTTACTTTGTCCTCATTTGTAAGTCGCTTTGGATAAAAGTGTCTGCTAAATGACTAAACTCTGGTATAAATGTAATATGTTAATGATGAAGCTATATATATATATATATATATTATATATATATATATATATATATATATATATATATATATATATAAGAAGGTTTTAACATTCTTATATATTGTATAAAAGTTTGGGGTCTGGTAAAATTTTTTAGCATGCACCACGGTTTTCACAAAATATTAAACCACAAAAACTAATTTTTTATTATAACAATAAAAAATGTTTCTTGAGCAGCAAATCAGTATATTAGAATGATTTGTGAAGGATCATGTGACACTTGAAACTGGAGTAATGATCACAGGAATAAATTACATTTTAAAATTTATCAAAATGGAAAATTTACAGTTATAATACAGTTTTGTTTTTGTTTTTACTGTATTTTTAATCAAATAAACACATACATTTTTGGTGGGTAATTGCATTGAGATGCTAACTACAGATATTAAATGTGACTGCAGCATCAACAAACTGTTTAGCCAGCAGCAGTCAAAAGGATACTTTGAGAGTCTGGTTTGTTTAGGGTAAAAAGTGCATACTCACACAAATAGTGGTTGATCCACCCTGTTTGTGGTAACCAGTGGCGTTTTGCAAAACACAAAACAATGGTGGTGATTCTACATGATGTCAACAGTTATTCTGACAGTACAGAATAAAAGTGTCAGAAGTCACACTGAAGAATGTAATTATACATTCAGACTGTCTGATGTTTTGTTATACAAGAGGGCCTTTGGCTGTTTGTTTTCCACAGTTGGATTGGGTTCTGGACTGTTGGAAAACCCATTTGTGGCGCAGCGGGAAAACCTGCCACTCTCACTAATGCATGGAGAAGCACAGTCGAGCTGTCAGCCACTAGTGTGAATCAGGAAGAATGATGCAGTCCGACCATTTGTCTTCAAGACTTCAAAAAATGTCCTCCGTTACTGGTGAGCTCTCTTACACAGAGCAGATGTTTTACTACGTTCTTATATCTCTTCTACTAGTATACTCACAGGACTGTGAAAGTTCTGGGGTTTAAATAATGCTTTCAGTTTGGCTAGGCCCCGTTTACACTAGCCATCGTTTTCAAAAGTCTAGGTTTTGGTCCGTTTACACTGAAACGCAACCCCGGAGTTTTCAGACTAAAACGGGGTCTGCATCGTTTTCGAAAGTAATGTAAACGATAGGCGTAACCATAGCAAAAGTGATGTGTTTTAAAACGAAAGTGTGTAAACGGGGCCTAAGTGGCTAGCAGCAAGAAGAGAGATCTTTGTAGAACAGTGGTTCCCAACTGGATTTGCTTCAGGATGCAGAATTTTCAAAGCACAGTACCAAAATTGATTAGTATACATAAAAATGCCCTTATTAAACTTAAATAAATAAATTAATTAGTATTGCAATGAACTGCATGGGTCCAAATAAATAAATAAGACAATAATTAACCATAAAAAAAAAAACTAAAACTAATTTTAGTTGGCACATTTTTGACACATTTTTATCCTCACTGTAAGTGAACCTGTGTAGTCCGGGTTGTGACAGATGAATTTGCAGCAGTACCTTATAGTTTGATTTTTATGCATGACCTTTTATCGGCAACTAAACATATGGGAGATGATTTAACCTTCATTTTAAAATAATACATTCGATTAGCCTATGTATTTTTGCTATCCTAATTATGCATGATTATATGATTTGTTACATGTTAATATTTCCATTTATTTAGCAATGGTTTTCACTCCTGTCTATGACCTATAACAGACTTGCAATCCATTTTTGGGGGTTTGGATCCACCAGTTGAGAATCCCTGTTGAGAAGACAGTATGGTTGTAAAAATACCTTTATACCAAAGTGTATTGCATTCTCTTCAAAAAATATAAACTATTATTAAGTTATTATTGTTTGACAGTACCGAGAGCAGCCACAAGGGGAGGACAGCACCACACTCATACAGTATTGATCCACTCTCATTATTTATGGTTCTCATAGCAGTTAATTTTCTGTAATAATAAACTGATGGGGAAGAGTGCTTGTATTAAATATGGCACACGCACGGTTTAAATGCACTATGGGCTTGAACAGTGACTGAGGAAAAGAAAACTCTCATTGGAAGAGCCTCTATATATGAAAGAGCCAATATAAAGGAACACTATAGAACAAGAAAGTGAACCTGGTCTAACAAAATGACCCCGTCCAATCTAATAACTCTCCCTATATACTGTACAGAAGCTGCCCACACTGTAATGGATTCCCTGCAGTTGGCACCAGTCACTGTGGGCTGCAGGCATCAGTGCAAGCACTGCTTGCAAAAGGTTATAGTCATGCTTTAGCCTTGAAAACAGGCAGTTTCCAAATGGCAGTAGTATCATAAATTCCATCTTGGTGCAGCTCATAACTTACTGTCTTTGGTGAAACAGGGCCGAGATGTGCTGATCGTGTCCCTGAGGTATCCCTGTCAGTGAGCTTCAACTAACAACCACTGTTTCTATTTAGAGGAAGTTTGTTTTTCTGCATAAAATCTGCTGAAAAAAAGACCATCTGACTGATATTAGAAACGACCAGTATCAGTTTTTGTTTTTATGTGCCTTTTAAGGGGCAGGTTTATCTAAAATAGTTGTAGAGCGTAGACTGTGGCTGTTTCTGAAATCACCCTCTATATCCTCATTCACTATTCCCTCCATAAATATAGTCCACTGCATGAGTGAATGAAAACAAGTGAGTATTCGGACACTGAGTGCACTGTAAGTGCTGTGAATGGCATCTTCTAGCAAGAAGTGGATTGGCGTGATGCTCACAGTGCATGGGTATTTTCTAGCGGTTCAGTACATATACATTCATCGTTTAAGTGCATTAATGGGGTTGAATGAGCACACTTGATAATACCCACTTTGGTTTTGGACACCACTACAAATGGTTGAACCTCCTCAAAACGTGTAATATATAAGATATAGGGCAAGGGTTCTCAATTCTGGCTTTTACCAAACAAACACTTTGCTGCAGACTTTAGCTCCATCCTTAATCAAACACACCTGAACAAGCTAATCAAGGTCTTCAAGATTACTAAGTTACAGACAGCTGAGTCTGATCAACGTTTGAGCTGAAGCGCTGCAAGAATTTCTGTCTATTCAAAAGTGAAAAGTACTATTTAAAAAAAAAAAAAAAAACACTTAAAATATTATAATTCTACTCGTTGATAGTGACAGGTGCCTCAGAAAGAATCTTCATATATTTTAATGCCAGAAACATACAGCAAGACTTTACAAATCTCATTGTCAACCATGTTACTTTTTAAATATAAACGTGATTTAGAAACTTTCATTGGTTTGATTATATTCTTAATTTGCAGAAATGATAAAATTGCATTTTTTATGTATATTTAAGCAAAATCTTGTTTTATGTATTGGAAGCACACATTTTTTCCTCTTCTGAGTGGGTAAGCTTTTCATTATTGTTCCAAACATATTCAACTTGACGGAAGAACAAAGATCTCCTAATGGTTTGGCCCTAGAGCTTGATAATACCTTGAGTACTACAAGTAGTTCACTTCAAAGACTCTGTCTGCTGTGAAAGATCAACACTACAGCTAAACTTTGAGCACCACAGGAGGTCACAGATACCAGCTCTTTCAAAATATAATAGCTACTGTACTGTACTAATGGAATCTCAAGTAAGTTTTACTCATGTATGTTTCTGGTACACATCACATAGTTCAACATTAATCAAATGATTATCAAATGACGTGATCTTTCTATTTTTTTTTTTTAATTTTAATTTATATGGTTGTTTTTGCCAATTATATTACTAGCATAACAATTGAAGTCAGATTAGAAATGTTTTGTAAATTTTGTGGCTAGTGAAAGCCTGAAAGGTAATCAAAATACTAAAGGGGGGTCGCTATAACCTTTTAAGGGCATGGTACACAAGCCAAAGTGAAATACAGCTGTGGTCCAGAAAAATATTACTGATAAAAGTGTCTGACAATAGAGGTTACCGTATAGCAAACTGATAATAATTTTTTCCTGATAATATTCTAGCAGTCATGTTATGTGTTTTCTGTTTAGAATTAGATGTAGCGATGCTAGATTCGCGAGTGAATCAGTCCTTTTATCCATTTGGTCAAACGGGTTTACAAAAAGGTTTCGCAACTGATTATTATTCATCATTATAATTCAAAGTACACTCACACTGATGCGAGTGCAGTGGTTACACACTCCGAAATAGTAACGAATAATGATATACTTTATAAAACCGAAAACAAAAAGAGCACTGCATTAGCTGTAAATTTGCCTAAAATTCATTGTAGGAAACAAAAATTTAAAAACACATCCTACCCCCCTCCACCAATAAATCAACTCTATATAGTGTGTACAGCTTTACAACTACTCTACACTTTATAAAAGTCTAAAAACTCATCCCAATCAAAACTCCTGATTTTGCCATACTCTTGACTAATTCCTCATTAGTAGCTTATTATCTGTTTCCTCTTATAACTCCTGATTTTGCCATACAAATAATCGGTGCAGTGTCTCTTTGTAGTAATTGCAGGGGTTATTGATTAGGCTAAAAGATGGCAGACGCTCATTAACACCGATTACGCAAAGCTGTCTGTTATCAGGCAGCAGCCATCAGTAATCAGGGAGCTGCTCTATTTTGTTCCTCCTTGTCTTGGTTGATTGTCGCCCTGCAGTCATGTAGGCAGCTGCTTTCTGAAGAATGATGTGGTTATTTTTACAAGCAACAATGACAGACAGGTCGATCTCGATAGGGACCTTAGAGAGGTTGTAGCACAAGTGTAGCTTAACTCTTCAGAGGGCAAGACAATACCCAAATGAACCATTTTGTTTAGAACAATGCATTGCAGAACGTCAATGGTGAGGATGCCCATCACTTTCAGGGGACTCTGGACGTTTGCAGCTGCCATTCTCGCTCTGACCCCAGTACCTCTGTTATGGCCATCAGTGCCCTGTTGAAAAAAAAACAGCATATGCTGGTTAGGTATGTTTTGAAGCTGGGATGCTGGTTTAAGATGGTCCTTTGCTGGTCGGACCAGTTTAGGACCAGCACTTGACCAGCTTAAGCCAGCATCCCAGCTTCAAAACATACCTAACCAGCATATGCTGTTTTTTTTTTCAAGGCCTGGGATATTGGTCTGTCCTAAGGTCCTATCTCTAATGGAAAACTCTGTTAGATTGTGCAGGACTGAGAGAAACGCTGCTCATCTTTCAATATATGGTTGTTGACAGATGACAGCATTGGTATGAAAGTAACCTTCTTGTACTTTAGACTTCAAAGGCCAAGAGCCTCATGTCAAACTTGAAATAGCACCTCATTTCACCACCTTCACCACCACTGAGCTGCACACAAAGACCAGATTGCATTAGGGAGGCATAACATGTGCTCAGGTGCAGCTTGAAGAAGAAATAAACTTGTTTATAATGTAAAGTGTAAATGCTGAATATTACAGACGTGTGGCTATATATTATCTACATATCTACACACTTGCATGTATTAATCAAGTAATCCTGAATGCATTGATTAGCTGGATAAAATTAGGGTTGGAACAGAACGTGGCACTCCACCAGCTAGGGAAACAGGTTGAAAGAAATTACAAATGATAACTATTTACAGGTGCATCTCAATAAATTAGAATGTTGTGGAAAAGTTCATTTCAGTAATTTAACTCAAATTGTGAAACCTCTTGTATTAAATAAATTCAATGCATACAGACTGAAGTAGTTTAAGTCTTTGGTTCTTTTAATTGTGATGATTTTGGCTCACATTTAACAAAAACCAACCAATTTAACAAAAATCTCAACAAATTAGAATACTTCATAAGACCACTTAAAAAAACATTTTAAATGAAATTGTTGGCCTTCTGGAAAGTATGTTCATTTACTGTACATGTACTCAATACTTGGTAAGGGCTCCTTTTTGCTTTAATTACTGCCTCAATTCGGCGTGGCATGGAGGTGATCAGTTTGTGGCACTGCTGAGGTTTCTTTGACAGTGGCCTTCAGCTCATCTGCATTTTTTTGTTCTCGTTTCTCATTTTCCTCTTGACAATACCCCATAGATTCCCTCTGGGGTGCAGGTCTGGTGAGTTTGCTGTCAAGCACACCAGCACCATGGTCATTTAACCAATTTTTGTGCTTTTGGCAGTGTGGGCAGCTGCTGGAAAATGAAATTAGCATCTTCAAAAAGCTGGTCAACAGTAGGAAGCATGAAGTGCTCCAAAATGTCTTGGTAAATGGGTGCAATGACTTTGGTTTTCAAAAAACACCAACACCAGCAGATGACATTGCACCCCAAATCATCACAGACTGTGGAAACTTAACACTGGACTTCAAGCAACTTGGACTGTGAGCTTCTCCACCCTTCCTCCAGATTCTAGGACCTTGGTTTCCAAATGAAATACAAAACTTGTTCTCATCTGAAAAGAGGACTTTGGACCACTGGGCAACAGTCCAGTTCTTCTTCTCCTTAGCCCAGGAAAGACACCACAGGAGTGGCTTAACAAGAGGAATACGACAACTGTAGCCAAATTCCTTGACACGTCTGTGTATAGTGGCTCTTGATGCCTTGACCCCAGCCTCAGTCAATTCCTTGTCAAGTTCACTCAAATTCTTGAATCGATTTTGCTTGACAATCCTCATAAGGCTGCGGTTCTCTCGGTTGGTTGTGCATCTTTTTCTTTCACACTTTTTCCTTCCACTCAACTTTCTGTTAACATGCTTGGATACAGCACTCTGTGAACAGCCAGCATCTTTGGCAATCAATGTTTGTGGCTTACCCTCCTTGTGAAGGGTGTCAATGATTGCCTTCTGGACAACTGTCAGATCAGCAGTCTTCCCCATGATTGTGTAGCCTAGTGAACCAAACTGAGAGACCATTTTGAAGGCTCAGGAAACCTTTGCAGGTGTTTTGAGTTGATTAGCTGATTGGCATGTCACCATATTCTAATTTGTTGAGATGAATTGTGAATTGAAGTGAATTGATGGGTTTCTGTTAAATGTGAGCCAAAATCATCACAATTAAAAGAACCAAAGACTTAAACTACTTCAGTCTGTGTGCATTGAATTTATTTAATACACGAGTTTCACAATTTGAGTTGAATTACTGAAATAAATGAACTTTTCCACCACATTCTAATTTATTGAGATGCACCTGTTAACGTTTCAAGTTCATGACATCGTAAAAGAAACTCAAATGTGCTGGCGTAACAAACATGAACTAGTGACGTTCGTTCTTGCATGTCACGCAAGCAAATAATTAAGGAAAAACCAGGGAGGGTCCAAAAAACCCCAATGTGCATGGAACTACTTCCTTACACCACAGGATCTACCATTGCTAGTTTAAAAGAGTGTCACTAATTTGAAAAAGCCTAGCTATGACAGTTTGGGCTGTTTCTGGGAAGTTATTGGAGTAACATGGAGGCAGCCTGATTGTGTGATACTCTTATACAATAGTTCAATAAAAAAATGTTAATATTTAGTCATTTACAAAATTAAAAACTTTTGAATCAGTACTTATTTTGCTAATGTTAAAAAGTATGTTCTCTATAGTATTAAAGTGCATAGTATGAATGTAATCTGTATGAATGTAACACTAATCCTCTTCTGTGGCTTCCTGGGACAGTAAAGTGTCACACTTCAGAATCTTGCAGTAGTACGTCATCCAGATACTTTATGCCTACTTTTTGAGAGGTCGAACATACTACTGCTTTCAAATAGGTGTTTTTTTTTTTATTATTTCTTTTTTTTTCTTCAAATACTGTTTTTTTTTTTTTCACACTGGCAGAACAATGTAACATAGAGAAAGAGTGAGAATTGTTTCTGGGAATGCTACACTGGGACTAACTATTGTAGAAATATTTTTATAAAAAAGATTGGCTGAATCACTTTCAAAGCTGTTGTAAAATACCCAATAAACACGCACCCATGACATCATTACATCAGTATGACTGTGCCACTACATCTGTGTTGCTGTGTCTGTTTTTTTAAAGGGCAAAAACCTTTTTTTTTTTAAAGGGCAAAAACCCTTTGAGGCCTCATGCCTAACAACGCCCCTTATAGCTTTTCTAAAACCATGGTTTTTTGGGGCTTATTGCTTTAATTTGTAATGCATACGGATATTATTTTTTATGCCAATTATGCACATTTCCTGCAAAGCACAATTCTAATTGCATTAATATTTAATACATTATGGCAATGAGAACTGTTGCATTAAGGTAGGGAGTATTTATAGTTTAAACAGCCTGTTTTCATATAACTTCTTGTAATCTTGGTAGGGAAATCTAAACATAAAATGCTTATTTTGTAAGTTTTATAGATGGTTTTGAGTCCTTTTGTGTTCACACTTTCTTAGCAGCATTTGTCTTCACATGACAATCTCCCTACTTTCACGCTGCCCTTGGTTGTCACCGTTTCTGTCTGTCTGATTGATTCACAATGTCTTACGAGGCATCTTCACCCCCACCTTCAGCAGTCAGGGATCAGGTGTTCAGTTATTATAAGCGTCTAATGGTGACGCAGGGCTCCTTTGGGCGTCACGGGGAGAAACACACACGTGAGACTTTCCTCCAAATCTTGCACTTTTCCAAAATAGCTAGAGGGTGAGGGGGTATTTATACCAGGGTACATCAGAGGCCTGGACGTGTGAACTGGCTGACAACTGCTTCTGAATTAAGGTCTGAGACAGAGGTATGAGGTAATAGTCAGGGCTTGTAAATGATGGTGGTGCCTGGTATCTAGTCCGTATACATGCTGAAGACTCCTTCTCAGAATCAGACTATAAATGATTTAAAGCAGACAGATGGTGTGTGCATATACTATCTGAACAGTTTCATTTAACACTTTAACACTAAATCAATTTAAGCTGTTCACTGCCAAACATGGAAAATAACTGTGGGAAACTATCAGTAGGGAGTCAAAAAATGGCTCAAACGAACCTAATAGAAAGATGAAAGATACAAAAAATAAAGATGGATAAGAAGAATACTTTTTTTTTAATTCGTTTGATTTAATGTAACAATACTTTGAAATCTTGTCATGCAGACTAATTGCCTTCGATGTAAACTGACTTATTTGACTCATTTGAACTAGGAATTAGAACAAAATTGTTCAAATTGTCATATTAATGCATTCACATTAACCATATTAAGGTGAATCGTAACTGGTGAAATTCAGTCATTTTTAAAGTAATCCATGCAATCTGGAATTTAACGTGAAAAAAAAGATTTCCCCACACATATTTTGTATCCATTTCAGCCGGTAATGCAAATTCATTGTGTTGACCAATAGAAAGCGCTTGGTTTGACAGTGACTTTTGTGAGCTGTGCATTACTGATTATAGATAATGCACTTTTTTTTTTTTTTTTTTTTTTCAATGTGATTGCAATTTTGCATGGAGAGAAATGGCTTGAATTTAGCAGATCCTAAGATCACCAGAGAGGGAGTTTTTATGACCTTTTGTGGTTTCACACAAACTAACAAAACAACAGTAATCAATACAGCTCAAAACTAAAAGATTGGCTAAAAACAACTACATATTGCTATCCATGCCAAATTTGTCTAAAGAACATAAGCTCTGATTTCAAATATGGCATTTCAGTTAATTATAAATCACTAGATGAATTACTACAGTTACTATTTTAATAAAATAATATAATATATTTTTTTATTAATGACAACTTTAGGTTTTACATTGTAATGGAAACTTAATTACAACTAGCAATATTAGCAAAATAATAGTTTTAGATATAAAACTGTAGCTGTATCTGAACTGTGACCAGTTTCATATGCTTCCCTCTATGGAGGTTTGACAGAATTCATCTTTCAGATGAGCAAACTGGATTTAAACAGCTTATGTGACCATTTACATCAGCCCTGTTTGTAAAACACTGTAGATCAACATCCACATTTGACTGGTGGGATTATTAACTCTAGCCTGGTTTTATCACTTCCTGATTTAATTCACAGACGCATCTCAGATCTAGAGCTCCCCCCTCATTTACAGTGGCTGTCACTTAATAGTGTGTGAAATCAGAGATCGGATAGCCTATATATCTCCTCACACTTTCCCTTATACGATGATAAACTGCCTAGATGGTGACTGCATTCAGTGTGTGTCTGCGTCTGACTAATATTGTTCAGCACTAAACACTCAGAGATCTATTAATGTTTAGCTGGCCTTTATGTGTCTCACACACTGGCAATGTCACATCTGCATTATCATTTAATATCAGTGTGACGTTTGGAAGAGGATCGCCCAACAGGTGGCTGCAGTCGAGGGCTGAGTGAATAAGCTGATATATTGCAGTGGGCATTAAACAGCCTCACTGTCTTAGAAGAGTGTGATGGTGATCTGGAGGAAAAAGAAGAAAAAGGGGATTATTTGGTACTGTCGGTTTAAGGTTTCCCTCATTTTACACTTGAGCGCAGGTAAATGTTTTGCTTTTTTGAGCTTGTGGCATTTAAATATAATTGAACACTTTAAAGCAAGAGCAGACACGTGTGCTAGAGTGAAAGAGTTGTTTGGCATATGATGAGAAGTACGCAAAGGCTTTCTTCATCACGCAATTTCAAGAATGCAATTTCAAGAAAGATATTTTCATCAAGATCAAATGATATGAAATGTTACTTATTGTCTGATTCATTGACAAAAAGATGAAAAATAAAATTAGTAGGCTTAGATGTGCTATTTAAAGACAGGTTTATCTGGAATAGTTGATACAAGGATTTGGCTGGTTAGCATGTTTAGTTATTTAACCCTGGCTGGTTTACAGTGATTACACCATTATTGGGGCAAAAATCATCTTTAATTTTTGTTTACAGTACTTCTGTGTCAGCTGAGTAGCTGCCGTTGAGATAAATGAGAATGCAGTGGCCATGTCACTTCAGGCTAACACAACCCTTTAACAAACCAGGTTTGCTGGATGTATCTCAAGCTTTTTGTCGATTTACAGACATTGCTTGGCTAAACATAGCATATTGCCATTTTATTCTTAAACCCACATTTTCTTGCATTTCCAGTGGTGTCACAATATTTTAATAAAAGCTAGAATTGGAGCCCCTGTGTGGTTGGAAGAGGTGTTTTGAGATACAGTTTCACATGCAAAATTAATATTAAAATAATATGCATAGTTTTTTTAGTTTGCAGAATTGTATAAGTCCTTTTTGATGTAGAACGTAGAAACTCCATACTGTACAAGAATAAATTATGTAGTTCATCACCTCTCTGCACTGTGGTGGTAAAGATCAGATGTCAAACAGATGTAGGCTGTCTTACTGTATATGCAGTACGTGCCTTCCAGACATACAACATTCATTCATATTTGATGGTGACTCAAGACAGCCTTTCTTATTCACACTTCAGTATCGTTTAGCCTAAAAAGGGAAGAGGACATCGGTCAATACTCTTAAATGTTTACATGACCAGGGAGGATTGGTCAGTGTCTCCTCACTGAATTGCTTCTGAAAGGATTCCATTGATCTTTTAAAGAGCGCTCTTGATGATTATATTAAAATTGAGTAAATACGAAAATGAGTTTTAAGAGTACTCATACAAAACTGAAACCCCCCAAAAATCTATAAAGCTTAGACTTTTTCTTTATACTGATTTATTTAATGCTCTACTGAACCTCTACAGTTTGATATGATGAAATTGCATTAATCTGTTATGAGCTGTCTAAGATTAGTACAGGCAGTCAAAGACAAAGTGGTTGAATTGTAGCACTGCCTAATATCAACATTATCATACTCTCGCATAAGGTTTGTTAGTTCAACTGTCGAAGTTCATGCACTGCATCATGCAACTGTTTGTCCTCGGAGACTCTAAGAGCTGGTTGGGGTGGAAAGGTCAAGTACATCATAAATCAAAAACACTGATGTTTCCAAGGAAAGAGAGCTCAGATTACAGAGTAGGCTGCTTTGCTTGTCACTCAACTTTATCCAAGTGCACATTATCGCACAAGCCAGGAAATCAATATTAAGGAAAATTAAGTTTATATTTTGCATTCCCGTCTATTTCCTGACTAATTTGTGTTTTCATAAATTCGAGAGAAAATAGTAAATAAATAAAAGCTAGGATATGCATAAAGATTGCGTGACATACATTTCATCATCTGAATACTGTATGTGCACAGCACGATTTTTTCTCAAGCCTAAAGTCTACATGGTTTTTTATGTGTACACTAAGGTATGTGTACATCATCAGCATAGTATACGCGTACAGTACTGATTTTTCTATGCAAACTTTGTACGCTCAGCTCACATATGCAGCTAGAATTTTTTGGACAACAACAAACAAACAAAAACACTGTAACAAGCTCTTGTGTGAGGGGGTTAAGAGTTCCCCACAACTTTAGCTTAAACAAGCACAAAAATATTTAAAGGTATAGTTCACCCAAAAATGAAAATTTGATGTTTATCTGCTTACCCCCAAAGCATCCAAGATGTAGGTGACTTTGTTTCTTCAGTAGAACACAAACCAAGATTTTTAGCTCAAACCGTTGCAGTCTTTCAGTCTTATGATGGAACTGGATGGGAATCATGGCTAAAACATACAATAAAACAAAAAAAAAAACCACAAACAAAACCAAATTAAACCCTGCGGCTTGTGACGATACATTGATGTGTAAAGACACAAAACGATCGGTCTGTGCAAAAGCACTGAACAGTATTTATATAATTTTTTACCTCTGATTCATGCAATGTCCAAGCTGTTAGAACTCTCCTGAGCACATCCTCTTGTTTGCATTGTCAGCAGAAAGTGCGTGAGGCGTCTTCTTCTTCTTGCTTTATTGCGGATCGCAGACTTATAAGTGTATTACCGCCACCTATCTCTCAAGTGGACCATTGGCACTCCTAATTGAGATTGTAGATAGAGTTTCAGTGGTATAAATACTGATCTCTTTAATGTTGGTAACTTTTGGAGAGATCCTGGATGAGGATGAAATTTTCTAGTGCATGTGTGTAGCACCTGTATTTGCAGCAGGGGTGTCCAAACTTGGTCCTGGAGGGCCGGTGTCCTGTAGCAGGTGGAAAAATAGCTCCAATTTGCCTCAACACACTGCAGAGTTAAGCTCCATTTGTCCCAGAATACATTTCTGCAAGTCCTGAAAACCTTGGAGCTGAACTCTACAGGAAAACTCCACACCACAATCACCCCCCACCATCATGATTGGACACCCCTGCAGTACTGCGTCTCGGGTTGACCACTTGTAAACAGATCACCTAAAACACACCTTAATACCAGGTAGGGCTGAAACGATTACAAACAAATTTGTCGACAAATTGTCGTAATTCAGCTCTCCTGATGCAATTCAAGAGAAGAAGACACAGGGCTTCAGTTCAGAGCAAATGCTACTGAGCGACGTTTGGATGATTATGTAAATATATACTGTGCGCTTTCCTCTCAATAACAAAATAATCACATTAAAAAACTGACAGCGGTGAGAAAGCAGTTGAGAAGGCATCTGATTACAGTGATGTGGATGTTTGCAGCTCTGCAGTTCAGTACTCCAGTAAAGTCCAGTCACGTCAAGTTTATTTATATAGTACTTTATGCAGTAGAATCAAGCAGCTTTACAGTATTACATAAAAAAACAGAGTCAGTGTCACTTTCAGTTAGAATAACAACTTGATTTTCTGTTATAAATCATCCAGTGTGGAGCTAGCTAATTATAAAAAATTTTAGTAGTGGGGAAAAAAATATTATTTCATTAAAGAGATCGTTTGGTTTGTAGAGATCAAAACTTGATCTAGCTCAGGACTGCTTTGATTCTCATAACCCTATAAGGTATTTAAAGAGAGATTATGTTGTGAATTAAATAGTTTATCCAAAACTAATACGTCTTATCACTTACCTTTATTTTGTTTCTTATCCATATGATTTACAAAAGGAGATGTCAGGCAGAATGATTTAATTCCGTGGCTTTTTCATATAGCCAATTAAATGGTGAATGAGAGAGTTTCTCTATCATCTCATTTTGTGCCAAATATATTTATTTGTATAAATTAATTGTATAATAATTGTAATTACATAATGAATTTCAAAAACTGAAGTGATTGCCTTTATTTGTTACAATATGTATAACTCAATATTTTAACTAATTGCAAAAGCTGAATAATCAAAGTCTACTGATTAAACAGCTAAATAATCATACTAACAATCATTAGATTAATCGATTATCAAAATAATTGTTTGTTGCAGCCCTAATACCAGGTGGAAACAGAACTAAAAAACCATATATGGACTATGGAGGTAGTCAAAAAATTTATGTGATCACATCATGTAAATAATCATCCGTCCTGAATGTGCCGCCTACATGCCACCCACTCACCTAAAACATGTGACCATTCTGGGATGCATTGTTAGAGAGCCCAACAAAACAAGCAAACTTTGTAACGTTGTACCAAAACACAAGGTTATGAAAGAAATCACAGCTGCCTCCCTCTATTCTTCTTATTTGCTTCTTTTGCTACTTGTTTGTAAGCCGAAAATATTCTTGTAAGCCAAGTATATTCAATAGTATTTGCATGCTCCTGCAAAAGGGATGTACAGAAAGTGTGACGAAATAAGTGGGGAGTGTCTCAAAATCTGAATGCAAGTAGTCACGGCAGATGCATTTATCAGGTGGAAACTCTAATGCTTCTAGGCTGACCACTTGTGATCCGATCACTAAAAAAGTATCTTGTAAACAGGCTCTGTGTTTGTCTCGCTTTCATTTATCAATAGTTAAATAAAAAGACACCTTTAAGGAGAGCATCACATACTAAACTACAAGGCTTTGCATGTTTGGAGGCCATCTGAATTTAGGACAAGCAGCGTGAAGGGGCTGGGCTCACACATAACAGGCCACAAAAATGGGTGTGTGTATTCTTGTCATCTACGGACTTCAAGGTTACAAATGCCCACTGGCCTTTGTTTTCTTCTCTAGCCTCAGCTGCTCTGGGGTCAAGGCTGCCACTGGCGCAGAATGTGTGTTGTTTTTTGTGCAGGCCGTTCCTCTCCATTCTCATCCCAGCATAAACAGGCATGCATTTTGTGCCAGGTGGCTAGAGAAGCACCTCAGTACCATTTCTGACAGTCATTCAATACTAAAGCCATCAACCACTTACTGTGCGTTCACACCGCCACCGTCGAGAGTGTCAAAAATCGATCTGGCTGCCCCGCTAACAACACTGTAGAAAGATTCGTTTCTATGTTTTAATTGGTTGCCGCCGAACCGCGTCATAGCTCATTACCATAACGTTGCCCTAATTTCAACTTTCCTCTACGCTCTCAACGTCCAAGTCACGCTGCACCGCTGCTCAACGCCGGCTCACATTGAAAATGAATGACTTCCAGCCACTTTGACGCTCTCCACGACGTCGGTGTGAACGCACGGTTAGCCTCCTGATGGATCACTCTCAACTGTGCATTGTGTACAGATTACCAGCAGTTAGAAAAGAAGACATCCCACAGCTGCACTGCACATCTAAATGTGCAACCTCTCAACCGCCAGCTATTTCAGAGCCACCACCCATCCTGGTCAAAATTAGCCCAAGCCACCCTCTTTCCAGACCACACAGTTTCCCAACTTGCCTCTCAGCCACCAGTTAATGTACTATAACAATGATCTCCAAGATTAGCTTATAACAATGGGGCCACGTCCCTTGGGCCATGATCCTATCACGATGCAGACATGAGAAGAAGAAGAAGTCTGACCGTGGCACAGTAAGTGCACCAATCCCTATCCAGAAATGACTGATAGGAGCGGAGCATCCTGGAGGAAGGGTACTAATGATCTGTGCAAGATCTTATTACAAAACAAATATCTTTAAAGTGTGAAGGAAAAGTTTAAACCTTTTGTTACTTAGCACAGGGGTATCCTATCCTGCTCTTGGAGTGCTACTTTGATTAGACTGGTTCAGGTGTGTTTGAATAGGGTTAGAGCTAAGGTGTGCTGGATAGTGGCCCTCCAGAAGACGAATTGGACACCCCTGTTTTTAGCAGCTCTAACTTCCGAGATCCAGAGCACTTTATGTAAGAGTTCTTCAACCCTGCTTCCGGAAGGCTACTGTCCTGCAGAGTTTGGTTCCAACCCTAATCAAACACACCTGAACCAGCCTGACCTAAAAAACGTCTTCTACAACTCTCCCTTTCCCACATAATGCCGGTGTAACATACCTCAATTAAAGTCACATTGTATTTGTTCACTTAGGCCGTAGGAGAACTGGTTTATGCCAACTGAGCCTGGTTTATCCCAAGTTTTTTTTTTCTATTTTCTCCATTTCTGTCACCTGATGGAGTTTGGGTTCCTTGTCACTGTCGCCTTCTGGCTTGTTTAGCTGGGGTCTTAAAGATGCTTAACTTTCAGAAATGTATTGATATGACCACACTGATGGACACCATCGCATGAGAACAAAGTTTGAACTGAATTAAGTTGGATGATGGAACCATTATCTTCTGTAGAGCTGAACAGCTGAATCACATCTTGCAACATCAACACTGATATTGAACTGAATTGAATCAACATTGAAATTATTCGAACTGAATAACTACATTGTCACCTTGTGTAGAAATGTTTACAGCTAAATTGACATTGTTTCAAAGTGATGAACTGAACTGACTTGTGCTAAATAATGACTCTATTGTCTTTTAGAACTGCTTTACAACAGAATCTGAATTGTCTCCATAGGTGAGTTTCAATAACTGATTCTGCTGTTTTCCTGTTTATCACTCTGAACCTGCTTTGACACAATCTTTATTGTATAAAGCGCTATAGAATAAAGGTGACTTGACTTGAAAATAACAGGTAGGTGTGTTAAAGCAGGTTGGAAGTAAACAGGACAGCAAGTATTGAAAAGGAGGGTTGAAGACCTTTGCATTACTTTGTCTTTTGGTTACACTTTATTTTACAGTTTGTGCATTTACAGTGTACTTCAAGAAAGGTTTAGGGTTAGTACCTTTACACAGTATCGTTATTACTATAGTAAAATTCATATGTAAATGCAAAACAGGATTGTAAAATTAAGTGCTTCTTCTTTTTAGGACTACTTCTGTACTACTTCAGCTGGGTCTGGGTCCAGCTGCTCTATCAATCTGTGTCAGGTTTCACCCAATCTAGCTTTAGTGCTTCCACCTATCAACGAGAGGCTGAGCTTACAAAAGGACTGAGACTCAGCACACAGTCAGATGTCAAGTGGATTTGGAAGGCTCTAAACCTTGCATCTTCAAAATAAAAAATTGTCCTGGGTGCCAAGACCAGAGAAGCCCTCACTGTGGATTGCCCTTGCCTCACAAAGAAGCCTTTTAGAGACTGAAATTAAGTGCCAAGCTCGCTTCCATTTCCTAAACTGAGTCTTTGAAAATACAGTGCTGGAAATACAGTGCCTTGCAGCACCAAGGGACTATAAAAGATTAAGCAGGACTCTGGATGGTGTAAGACAACTACAGCACCCCTAGAGTGGAAAATTAATTTCTCAACTTATGGACTTCAGGAGTAACATTAAGTTACTCAGGAAACAGTCAAGATTGAATTTGACCTGTGCAGGATGTGCTCAATGTCCCAGGAGGGAAAAGGGTTCGCTTCATCTACAATAGGAATTAGAGTCCTTATCTTTCAAATTCTCATGTAACTCTCAGAGTAAAAATAACCCTCCAGGTTGCCTAAGTGGAGCAGAGGCTATCTTATCAAGGGGTTTATTTAACACTGCTTCAGTCTGAAGATGGGGCAACGTGCTTGATGACAGAGCAGGAACGTGCGTCTGTCGCTCTGCCTTTAGTGAAGTCCTCAGGGGTATGAGCAGCTCCATGAGTCAGAGCTGCAGGGCAGGGTGAGAGGCTGTGAAGTGCATTGACACATGCACCTCCTTGTTCTTTATCCGAGAGGGAGGTTTAGGTTGAAGGGAAGGTCAAGCAGCCCCTTTTTCATGCTGTCTGCAACTTAGACACATGCCGAAATAACTTCAAAGACAGACGCCCAGCATACACTAGCTGAGGACAGGGGGACACATCTCATAGGCAGAAAACAACACCACAGTAAGATCAACACAGGGAGCCGCTCAGTGGATCTTAACTCACCCTAAAATTCACTCAGGAAGGAGCACCAGGCTCAGGCTATAAGAAGAGGGTAGGTGAAAACCATTCATGTGGGAATGTGTTCCAAAATGATTTTTTTAAACACACTTAGGCCCTGAAGATATTATATAGGAGTTACTGATGCTGTCTTAAAAGTGCTCTTTTTCTAATGCTTGATTGAAATTCCTATTTTGTTTGCATAATGAGGTCACTTATTCCTGGTAAATTTCTAAATTAATTAGTTGAGCTAACCAGAATAATCCCCCAATGCCTGTCTCAATGCAAGTTTTCGGTTTGTTGGCTTGAGTGTATTTTTCACATGTAGCCTTATATAGCATCTCAGGCTCACATTTGCAGGTGGATATATTACTTGTCTGTAAGGTGTGGGAAAAATCACTGGGTTGTAAATGGAGTTTATAAATACCATCACTTGCTAATAAAACTCCATAATCTACTTTAGCTCTCACTAAGCTGTCTAGCATAAGAGCAGAGTCTGTTAAAACTCAAGTAAGATAGATAGATAGATAGTTAGATAGATAGATAGATAGATAGATAGATAGATAGATAGATAGATAGATTTGCATTACTTGTCACAACACATTCTTGCTTCATGGAGTGAAACTGCCATCTGAATCATGTCATATGCAGAGCAGTAAACCCCATATGCTGGAAATGGAAAGGAGGCTCCAGCAGGCAATCTCACTCTACTGTCTACATACAGAAGGCATCTTCTCTCAGTTGCTATAGTAACAGTGACCACCATGGACACACAAACCAGGATTATACTGTGATATTCGCAACCTATCTTTGCTTGAAATGTGAGTTGTCTTTGATAGATGCTGTGTAACAGGGATGAGTTGTATTTAAAGCCTATCTAACATGGTCCTTTGAAGATGCTTTTATCCTCTGCTTCATGCTAGTTTATTAAAGTGGATCCAGTCTTCATAGACGAACAGGACAGATATCAAAGGTGCAGCATTAACATTGGCTGAGTGTGTGAGTCCATTTTCTCGGAAGGACAAATATACATATCATTCAAGCTGCTTTGCTTTAAGCTGTTAAACACCCACTTAGCTTCTGTTCATGCCTTCATAGCGAATGAGTCAGAGGACAGGATTCAGTGCAGTTGTTTGTTGGCACAAACACGGTGAAATACAGTTTGAGGCACATTGTCATAGTTCCACAAACTGGTGTTTTGTGTAATGATGCCATCATAATGGTTTGAATAGTATGATGTAGGCTATTACTGTTATTATGTCAAATTTATTTACTAGACAATGCTGATATCAGTGCTAGAATTGAGCAAGATTTGTATTCTCTCTCTCTTCTTTTTGCAAAACAAAAACCGTGACTATCAAAGTTCCCATCTAACTCGTGCTAGGGTTACTCTGGAAAAACTAGGAAAAAGAACAGCTTGGATTTCTGAAGTGTTTTGTGTTGGGGGATGGAGGAGGAAGCAGTGGCATGTTCGTTGCTTGTAAATGGAAGTTTTATAGTAAGATGATAACATGACATATGATGTGGAAAATTCAGAACAAAAAAGAGAGCACAAATCAGTAGGGGCAGAAGGGCAAATATTTTTTGGGAAATAATTGTCCCGAAGAGTCCTGAAACCTCGATCTGAGAAACAAAAACAGAAAAGAAGAGGGAAAATCTACCAAAAAAAAAAGAGAAGAAAAAAAAACTAGATGATAAAGACTGTTAGTGAATATATATATATATAATAGCTTATAAATATGTAAGCTATTGTTGTCACCAGAAACTTAGCATTCTCCTGCAAAAGCATTGTGTTTCCCCAAAAAACATTGTGTTCACTTGTATAACACTTTTGTTCTTTTGCAAAAATTGTGTTCCCACTTTGCATTCGTTCACAAAAGCACCGAAATAGAATTTTC
The DNA here is from genome assembly GCF_018340385.1 of Cyprinus carpio. Taxonomy (NCBI): domain Eukaryota; kingdom Metazoa; phylum Chordata; class Actinopteri; order Cypriniformes; family Cyprinidae; genus Cyprinus; species Cyprinus carpio. The sequence goes on along the minus strand of NC_056584.1, from coordinate 6,020,590 downwards.
TATCATAAATGTTTTGTGAGGAAATGCAAAGTTTCTCAGAGAAATGCATACTTTTGTAAATCAATGCAAACTAAAACAAAATATTTTGGGGGAATTTAAAAGCATTGAATTATGTGTTCTCCTGTCCCATTTTTTTAACCATCACCATGTCTCTTTAGGGGGTCCATAATTCCAAGAATTTTATTATTATTATTAAATAATAGCCATTTTTTCTTAGTGTGAAGAAAATTGTACTAATTAGAAGAACTATTTTCCACTATAAAGAACCTTTTGTGCAATGGAAAGTTTCCATGGATGTTAAAGGTTCTTCATGGAACCATCAATGTCAACAACTAACCATTGTGCAAAAGTTCTTTAGATTATTAAAAGGTCCTTCACACTAGGAAAAATAGTGTGGCATTCTTCTGTGGCATCACAAACCCCCCTTTTAGTACCTTTATTTTTTAGAGTGTAAGATGAACATGACAAAACAGATACTGCATGTGATATTCAAATGAAAGTCCATTTTCACAATTGCCGTAATTGTTGGGTCTGCAGTGGATAATGATGTAAAGCTAGAGCAGAAAGCACTTGCCATAAAGCAGCAGATTTGAATACCCTAATTACTGTACTGCCATTTTCAACACAAACACCATAATCGGGCCACAGCAGGACAGACATACAAATGTGTGCTTAAAATCGAGAGGCTGAATGGCTGCAAAAATGGGCATGCCATTATCTCAGTATAAACATGAGGTGAGCAACCAAAACAAATGAGCTTTGAGTGCTTCCCTAATTCATCTGTTCTTCACAGACTATCAGGATAAGCCCTTAGGAGCCCGATTAACTTGTCTACCCATTCTGCTTAGGATAGTAGTAGTGATTCAGCTTTCTAAAGAGAAAACGCCAGCCGAGAGATGGTTGCTACATGTCTGTCTTTACATACGCCCTCATTTATAGTGATATATTTGTATGGCAGCGAGTGAGTGTGTGCATTCTGTATATGTGCGAGTGCGGTCTCCCATCACCATGGTGTGGACATGTAGATGCCTGTTTTCAAATGTTCCACAGGCCTGATGTTGTTGCGATAATCTGCTGAAAACTGATCCTCTCCACACTATTGCCTGCAGAGGAACGTGTGGGCACATCAGCCCCCAACATCAGGAGCCTTGTCTGTCGCTACAGCAACAGCAAAAAGCCTTCCATTACCGCTACAGCTTTCACAAGGTTTCTGCCAGACGGCTCTTCTGATAACAAGACGGCAAAATGCATACAATGCACTCTTAATCAGATGTGTCCATCTGTGCAAAAGAATGTTTACACGGATGGTCTTGAACAACAAGACTTGTCATGCATTAGTGAAATGCCATAAAGGATTCATGGTGCAAAGCTGAGGGTCTGAGAATAAAAAAAACAAAACAAAAAAAAAACATGTGATGTTTATACTGTATCTTGTAATCACTCTACCATGATAGATTGCTCTTTGAGCTGTGTGGGATGGTGGTATTGAGGGAAGCCTGTCTCTTTAAGAGCCAGTCCTTGGGCAGGTTGGCTTGTTGAGTGGGGAGGTGGAACCTTATCTGCTTCTACAAACAAGCATTTCTATCAACAAAACGTGTCTCACTAGCAGGCTGATCTTGAGGGTGTGCATATCTACGAGACTGGATAGTGAAGTTGTGCTCGATTTTCTTTTACATTACTTCCTAATGGTGTATGTGTGATATGTGAGTCCCGTTTCATCAGCACCTGAGGTTTGCAACACTCTGCTGGAGGGGCCACCAACAGCTCAGGTGTGTCACATCTGTTTGTCAGTAAGTGTGTTTGTCTTTTTTCATCGTTAAAATAGAGTTCAATTGTTCTGTAGCATTTAAAACAATGCCGTTTCAAAGAGCTTGGCTGTGCAGCACCTTCTGAAGTCTGTAACTTTAAATATATATATATAATCTTGTGTTGTTATTTAAGGAGGCATTCCTGTAAAAGGCTATACCAGATTTTCAGAAATACATTTTGGTCAAACTCAGGCTCTTTAACTTGTGAATCATAATCTGACTTTTTACACAACAGCAGGAAAGTGTTTGTGCATCATTTGAGATGGAAATGGTGTGGGAATACAGATTTACTGTTATTCTGAGGTAGATGCTGGTTAAAGGAACCACGGGCCAATTAAGTTTCCATGGAAGCTTCCTGGTAAATAGTGGGCTTTTAAGTGCATTTGCTCAGATTTTTGTAGGTTTTTTGTTTGTATTTTGTACGTAAGTGTATTTTGTGCTCCAGTGTCCCTCCAAGTTCTGAAGTCTGTCACTAATTCTTTATTGCTTAAAGCCTTTTTAGAGAAGTGTCCCGTACAGTATAGGCACAAAATCTGGAAGTGTGTACATCAAACATTTTTAAAATGAAAAATGAAGAAGTTTTAGATAAAATAAGTTACTATGTAATTATTTCCATTGAAAACACTAAGGAAGACATTCTGAAGAATCTTTATGCTGCTTCTTCCCAAATTCATTCCCACTGCAAAAGCACTCCATTAATCAATAATTTCGAATCTGGCCGGTTTTGTAGTCTAAAATTTAAGCGTTTTGTTGGAGTGGAAGTGATTAATGACTTGAACATCAGTCAGTTCCTCACAAATCTGCCTTTTTGACTGTAATATTGCATACAGCTTTAAAGATACTTTTTTAAAATCATGATTATTATTTTTTTGTAATGCTTGGAGCTTGACAAAGCTACTAACAGATTCTTCATAATTCCTTTTTCTATATTCCATGGAAGGAGGAAAAGTCAAGAGTGTGAGTAAATCTTTATTAATCTTCATTCAAGTGATATGTTAAATGATTTGAAGATACTTCATGCATTTAACCTCACTTCATTTAAGTGTCTTTCCTGTTGACTTTGATTAAATACCCAAAAATGACTTTTAGTTAAATGTCACATTTCATTTTTATTTCTATTGCTGAAATTTGAATGTTGAACATGCTTCTCCAAAATGTTCTTTTTATGAGAATATAATAATAGTGGTAAGAGCAAAAGGGCCTTCAGTTGTAGGAATGTAGGCTATTTTAACTATATCTATTTTAATGAATCGCTTGATGATTCATTGAATTTTGATGTTTTTTTGAAAGATGGACCATAAAAAAACGAAGACAGTTCCCCTGGATAATTGCCAAAGTGTCAAATAGCGTAAAAGGCTTCTGACTGTATTTTTCACATCTGATGTGACACATATTAATTAAACGCGGCTGGAAATAGCACCTTCGACAATCACAGAGTGATCTGCTCGAGAAATAAAGTAATGTTCAAATATAGCTCACTTGCTTGCTTTCACTGCCAGGTGTCTGCGCATGAGAGCGGCCAGAATGCAAAAGTGATAATTGACATGGCATCCCCACAAGGACTATAGATGGAGGCTTCCTATTGTGAAACGCTAGAGAGCCTCCTATCATGGAAATGGACCTCTTCTCAGCTTTCCCATTCAAAGCTTTTCCTCATATTCATTTGCATTAGTGGTTGCAAGAGCACGCCATGAATCTATGGGAAACAACAAAAAAGATGCTTCTTGCTATTTTGTCATCTAGATGTGTGAGATTGACTTCACTGAGGTCGTTTGCAAAGCAGATATTACAAAATATCTCAATAATCCATCGCTTGTTATGATTCAGATTTTTTAAATTCTCCTTTTAGTGTATATATTGCTGTTTGTGCGTGTAAACGATCTGAAAAGTTATGTCCATGGCATAGGAAGTTCATCTCTCTAGTAGAAAACACTTGCCTTGACTTCTTTCAGGTCAGGGCTAGAAGGGATACAGCTATGGACAGACTGTCCTACTGGGCATGCACACATCAATATTATCATGCTGAATAACAGCTAATTACTATATTTGGATTATTGTAAGGTTAAGTTTAGGGTTGGGGTAGGTGTAGACATAAATAAAACAATCTAATAGGTAGCAAATGTAATTTATTTATCTCATGGCAATTCATACATATTTTACCAGGTGGCTAATTTGTACGAATTCATATGACCTCTACGAATTTGCCACCTCTTAAAAAATAAAAAACATATTTTATGAGGTGGCAAATTCGTAGGATTTCATACAAAGGACCACCCCTGACCCTGTCCCTAAATGTACCCCTCACAGAAATCATACAAAGGTCCTGCACAAATCACAGCCTAAACCCTTGCGGTCTTTGTACGAATTAGCCACCTCGTAAAATATAAACAAATAAGGAAAGAGAGAGAGTAGGTTTTGTTTTGTGTGCAAACATGAAGGAAGGCACGGTGCAGAGAGAAAATATGAAATAATGTATGAATGAATGAATAAGATGAATGCATAAGGGGGAACCGACTGTCTTCAGAAGTTTCCATGGCATCTTCTCTCTGTGTATCGCCTAATAACGCAGTGTTTATATGCACAGCAATGCTTTGTTTATAGCGGTTACTGTGGAAACAGCTATATTTCTGTTGTTCCATAAGTGCCACCTGCTGGCAGACAGTGGAATTAGATTCTCATTCAGCCTGTCTGCATTTCTGTTCAGACCAACACTTCGGACAATAAGGTTGCTTTTGTAGAATTGAAAATATAAAACATAAATTTCATGAAAATCAAAACCAACAAAATATTGTAAAATATTATTACCATTTAAAAAAATGGTTTTCTATTGTAATATTCTTGAAAATATTATTTCTGTGATGCAAAGCTGAATTTTCAGCATCATTACTCCAGTCTTCATTGTCACATGATCCTTCATAAATCAATCTAATGTGCAGATTTATTATCAATGTTGGAAACAGTGGTGTTGCTTAATATTTTTATTTATTTATTTATTCATTATTTTTATTTTTTGGAACCTGTGATACTTTTTTCAGGATTCTTTTCAGAATTTAACACATCCTTGCCAAACTTCTGAATGGTAGTGTATATTGTTACAAAAGATTTCTATTTTGAATAAATGCTGTTCTTATATAAAATGTAAAATCTGGCCATTATTTTAATGTTTATGAATTTTTTATGCAAACAAAATTGCATAGTGCTACTAATTTTATTTTTTGTTTAGTGGTTTTCGACATAGTGTTTTTTCTGTCACCGCTCGCCTCAGAAAAGTTGTGATCCGTGTAAATAGACTAACAGGGTGGTGAAGGAGTGGTGCGGTCTTGTAAATGTCCACCATGAAAGATTCACATAGTGCTTTTAATTATTAAGTATGAAGCTGAATTATTAAACGTGTCTGTCGGCTGGTCCATGGTCAGGTGTTGCTCTGTTTGATGTTTGGGTAGAGTGAAAGTGCTCGGAGATCTTCATCCTGGGCTGTTGTGACTCATGTTGGAGATTATGGGTTGGCCAGCACCCAAGCATCCTTTGTTTTTAGTGCCTCATTTTTTACTTTATAATTATATTCTGTGAATATATATTCATAATATATGTCATCAGCAACTGTCTAAAGGTTTGTGATTGATTGAATGAATGAATAAATGATAATTTTATGAATGTTAATGTGTTAATGTCTCATTGTTTCAGATTGTCTGCACCATGAAACTCACTGTAGTTCTGCTGCTCTGTGGCTGTGGTGTGCTATTTAAACACAGATGTGAAGCCCAAGGTAAATACATATTTATTTTCCACTACCAAATTACATTTTATACACTATTTATTTTTTACTGTATATTGCAGTAATTCAATATACATATAATAACTTCCAAGTTCCCAATATAAAACAAATAGTTTAAATATTTTATTAATTCTGAATAACTTTTCTACACATCTCAGATGCACTGCCTGAGCATACATTATTAAAGGGCACTGATAACAGAAATATCATTTTAGGCATTTTGTTTAAAAATTTTTAATGAATTTTGAGTAAATGTGTAATGTAAGTTTTCTTTTGATTTCAGAAAGTTTCTTTACAACTAATTTGCAGTCACTTAACTGTATTATGTATGCTTATTAGATACTAATATAAACATCAGCCATTTAAAAATCCATGTAAGTAAACCACTATAGTAGGAAGTCATAATGAGCTGCTTTATTTGTATAGCGCTTTCACAGTACACACCATTTTAAAGCTGCTTTACAAACAAATCATGATGTGAATGTTTATTCCTTGTATGTGCATTTAGCAGATTACAGCTTTATTTTGTATAAAGACTTATGTTTGCACTTTATTTTACTGTATGTGTACTTACAATGTACTTACCTATGAAAGTAATTGGCAATATAAGGTAACTACATGAGTTAAGGTTAGGTTGAATGGTAGGTTCAGGGTTAGTACCTAGTAAATACGGTGTTATTATAATCACAATAATAAGTACATAGTATGTACATGCAGAAAATGCCTGTAAAATAAAGTGCTACCAGACTTTGGTTGGATTGATTTCACTGGAAAATACTGTAAAAGTAATGGCAATAGTTTATAGTGTACAGTAATAATACATATATAATTGTATAAAATATCTGTTTAGCATGTGCAGCAGTGAAACTAGATATATGGCAAGTTAAGAGCAAAGCACACATCCAACATAAAGCATTTACAAAAGATAATGTTGGTACAAGCTAATCACAAGAATTGGCCATACGCGCTGTTAATTTCCTCAAACAGTTTCTACCAACTGTGCTCCAGCAGGATCCTGGTGAGTAGATTACAGAAAACTCAGCGTCAGAGGTCTTTGATGGTTCAGTTGTGGCTGATCCGTCTCTTGAGTATTCAGCTGTGAAATTCGCTTAGAGAATGTGACAAATCTGCGTCTCAGTTGTTGGGTGCAAGAGTTTGTGTCTTACACGTGTGCTGGGGGCAAAGGTCAATGCCCAAAGTCACTCTGTGCTTCTAAGCAAGGCAGAAGAACTGTCAGTTGTGCCTATTGATCTGCTGAGGAAGATGGAGAAAACCTGATCTGTGCATGCCTGCAAAGACGGATTATAGAGCAGGTCAGTGGGGCCAGTACCTCCTGGAAGGGGCTTCCAGCTGCACTGCCACTGCACTGCAAAACTGATAGAGATAAACGGACAGCACTTGAGTCTGTGCCAGTCACTACTGCCACAACGTGAAATAAAAAATCAGAAATCATATCCGTTCCTGGTCCTTCCTCAACACTATCAGTGCCTACTGAACATTTTAAAGCTGCCTTGATGTTTTATACTAGTCATGGTACATTGGTGGATTGAATAGTTATATAAATGTTATAAAAAAAATAAAAATAAGTAAAACAATATAGGATAAGTTATAAAATATAAATATTAGATGAAAATCTAAATGAAAATTATAGATGTTGTTATAAATATTAATTATATATACAATATTTAAAAAAAAGTAAATGAAAACTAATAAAAATGACTAAATCTTAATTAAAAAAAAAATTTAAAAAGAGAAGAAAGAAAAACAAAATATAAAAAGAAAAGCTAATTCAAAATATTAATTAAAATATATTAGTATATAAATAGATAATAGAAACACTGCCGCAAAAATGAAAGTTCTGTCATCATTTACTCACCCTCATTTCACTTCCAAACCTGTATGACTGACTGACTATGACTAAAAAAAACCAACACTGAGACATTCTTCAAAATATCTTCTCTTGTGTTCCACAAAACAAAAGAGAGAAAGCCATACAAAGCTGGAAGGACATGAGTGTGAGTAAATAAAGACAACATTGTTGATTGTGGGAAAAACAGTGAGAATGAAAAAGTGTCACAAAAACTGGCCAGTGGCAACAAATCTACAAAATTGCGTTGCTTTGTGCACGTTTTACGACACTTTCAAAGTGACATGTCCAGTGAATGGCATTAAAAGAGTTAAGTTTTGTCAGAAACAGGCGAGCGTGAATCTGGCAGTGTTTTATTGCGTTAGCTGTTGTATGTATCGCACATTTGAAAATAACATACGGTACACTAAATTAAACCCAACCTAACGGATAGTGTTAACAAAAGCAAAAGTGAGATAAAAACACATTCTGAGCTTCCACAAGTTTTTGAGCTCTTTTATTGTGTTTCGTGGGACTCACAAGTGCAATGCTGCACCAGGTGAGCTACTGAGCAAGTTTACAATGTGAGAAAAGCAATACATATGGAGGCATTTATCATCAAAATGTATTAGTTTACATATCATGCACTATAGTAAAAACTGTTTTGAGGTCATAACATGGTATTGTGGAAGGAGCTATGCAAAAATAAGTCTTCATTAGATTATTTGCTGTGTAAACGAATAAAGGTTGTTGGAGTTTTACTGCCACTATTGTTCATTTTAACTGGAAACTACATACTGAATTGTATGTACAGTAAATATATGTTTTTAGAGTTTTGAAATAAATACTGTAGGTAGAGTCATGCTTTTCCAATAAGCCTATGTTGCAGCCAACCCTGGTGCTCTAGAGCCTCACTGGATCATAATCCGTCCTCGCTTCTCTGTGCTGGCAAAATGTTTTTCTAGCAGTGCAAACGGCTGAGAGGATACTGAGGCTGAATGATCCTTCGGTTCACACGGATCTAGTTACCTCTTCCTCAGCTCCTTCAGACACTGTCCGGCCGGCCTTCTATTACACTCCACCTGCTCCCCAGTGAGATCTTGGACACACATGCATACTCTTGGGGAGTGTATGTGGCCCATCTGGGGTTAAAACCGAAGGGAAACCCACACCTGCATGTTTCACTGGCACCAAGGCTCTGAGCATAGCCACAGGGGTTCTGGAGAGGGAATATAGGGTTTCATGGTAGGAATAAATTTAGACCACTCTGGTTTTCACATGCAGGGAGCCCACGCACTGTGGTGTCTGTTTGAGGACCCCCATGAGGTGAAGCACAAAGACTGGAGGATGGAGACAGTCACAGAACCTGTCGCACTGCCATCATGAACTCAACCCTAGGAAACAGCCATTGTTAACAATTGAAATGATCACTATGGCCTCCTGGTGGATCTCACATTCTTCAGCATAAATCAATGCCCACTGAATCAGAACATGACAGATCAAATCAGCAGGTGTCTGAGTGAATCTCAGTCCAGGTCATACTTCACTCCAACGTCATTTTTTCTTTCTTTGTTTTTACATTTTGCTAAAAAGAAATAATCAGTTCACTAAAATGAATCAGATTTTCCAGTGTGAGGATATTCTGGGAAATCTATTCCGTTTGTTTACTGCTTCAGTTCTACTTGGTATACTGGTGTGAGACAGTGATGCAACATTTTGTCACACTGCACCACTACTTATTGGAAAAAGTTAGAAATTTAGAAATCAAATTTGAGCTACTGTCACAATAGTGACTAATGTAATGAAGTTAGACGCATGGTTTCTATTAGTTGTCTCAGTTTTTTGTTATATTACACTAAAAATGAGTTGTGCATATATTTAACAATGGTGAATCATACAAAAACAAGTTGAACTGAATCATGACCCATTTTCAGATTTCTTGCTGTATCATATCATTTCCAAACCATTGTGATTGCAAATATTTACACATGCTTCTGAATTAGGCTTGGAGGCTTTTCTAGAATAGACTCCTCCAGTTTGTACAGCATGTACAAGACAAGGTTATTTGCACCACATCTTTTTATCAGGACTCTTGAAATCAAGACTTCATAACAATGCATGGTTGGATGAGTTTGGTGTGGAAGAACTTCACAGGTCCACACAGAGCCCTGTCCTCAACCCCTTCGAACACCTTTGGGATGAACTGGAATGGAGATTATCAGTCAGGCCTTCTTGTCCAACATCAGTGTCTGAACTCACAAATGCTCTACTGCATGAATGGGCAAAAACTCCCACAGAAACACTACAAAATATATTTAAAATACATACAAAAACATTTTAATCTACTATACATCCATACCAATAACCAACTCCATATAAAATACAATGTATTTAGAATGCAATGCCATTAAAGTCCCTGTTGGTGTAATGGTCAGGTGTCCCAATACTTTTGTCCATATAGTGTATGTGTTAAATGAAAACAAACATGACTTGTAACATTAGCCCTTTATATTTGTGCTACCCTCAGAAAAATGTAGAGATATCAGAGCAGTCTAAAGGTGTATTCAAACAATAGTGCGAGAACAATTGTACTAAAATGGAAAGGTTTTTCCTTTGCTTTTTTATAAAAAGTTTCATGTCCAGACTACAACATTGTCAAAACGATCCCCCTTCGCGTGTGAAACACTATGCAGCACTATTTCTATAGATGGAACGTGTAATAAGCATGTGTATGACGTCAACGCTTTCACAAATTCCTGTTTTCATACTTTACTCAAAGACGAGAGAAGAGAATACGCTTCATGTTGTTGGTTGGGCTGCTCTCTGTTATCAGTTTGTACTTTTCAGCTGTTGCACTGATAGCGCAGGAAAGCCAGGCTTGCTCTGTGTTTCCAGGAATACAGGTCTTTGGCCAGATTACATGGAAAATGCTTCCCATTCCAGCGCCAATGAATATGAGCTTACACACGTATTGTGTCTCACATACCAGCCTTTATGTGAAATAGTCACAAGATTAAGTGAGCGTGTCAGATGGGGGTTAAATGAACTTCTCATAAGTGTACACTTGATTCGCATATTGATAATTATAACTTACTGGCTAAAGAGTTAATAATTTAGCAGTGTGTTTAGTGGAAATGCACACAGGACGTGTGATGTAAGAGGCTGGCTGTGAGCGCCGGGTTTGAAGGCATGTAGGGGTTGGGCCCTGGGCAATGGTGAATTCTTGTGATGTTCGGGCAAAGCTCATACGGGCGGAGACATGAGCACATTCCTCTCCTCCCACCGCACACGCTCCCCTCGTGCCCATCACCACAGACACACGCGCTTCCTGGCCGCCCCCCAACACACACACATACACACCCTGCACTAACATCCACTGCAGCGCAAAACCCAATACTGGATAAGCACAGCCAAGAATGCTAAATCACTCAGTCGGGATAGTGATGATGGAGATCGGGGTGAATCATTTCCTGTAACACATCATAAACTTTACATATAAAAGTACATATAGATTATTAAGGATGGAAAAAGAACATGTATAAACTTTCCACTTTCCCGGTCAGAGGTCAGACCTTTATTAAAAAACATGCCACAATTTCCTCCCTAGCATTTCTAAGACCTTTAATATTCTATTTTGTAATTATCCCTTTAAGATAACTAATTAATTGACACTGTTTGTCTTCTCCTGATTTTTCCAGTGTCTCTCACTGAAAGCTTGTCACACAAAATCAACACGTATGTGCATCTTAGTATGCACTAGCTGTTGTTCACTACACGTAACAGGCTACATAAGCTGTTGAAAAGTGACACTGAACACACATGCCTTCTTCAAGTGACAAACTCTCACAGACAAGCTAGAGCTTGTTATGTGATCTGAAGGACTTGTTTACATAATTTAAAGAGGAATTATCATTGAGGATTGCTGTTTTGCAGTCATTTCTGAACTCTATTGTTTACACAACTGCCAAAGAAAAAAAAACATTACAGGATACCTAACAAGAGCTAAAGAATAATAAAACAATTCAAATATGTATCAGACATTATATTAAATGTATTCTTCTCTTCATTTTCCTCAGTAGAAACATCTCCAACACCCTCAGTCAGTAACTGCACGTGTGAACTTGGTCATGGAAAATGTGCTGAAAACGGTGATTGCAGGTGAGTGGGTTTGAGACTTTCAGGTGTTTTGCTGAAGTATATCTGACCTGTGCAAGCCTGTTCCCGCTCACTACTATTGTAGAAGAGGAAAACTGTAAACAGATTAACAGTACAATGAACATGGCATGTAGGGTTGACTCTTGCCTCTGTGCGGCAGGTGTGATCCGGGATGGGGTGGACCGCGTTGTGATGACTGCGTGCGAATGCCCGGATGTGTCCATGGCTCCTGCCATCAGCCCTGGCAGTGCACCTGCATGGACGGGTGGGCGGGGCGATTCTGTGACAAAGGTGATTAATTATTCATGGTAAATGCTTTTATCGATTAACATGACAGCACCGACTATTCTGCTAAAAGAAATCCAATAGGATTTCCAAGTATTTTAATATTTATCAAAGAAATAAATTACAGGGGCATGCAAGAGTTTTAGTTGCTATCCATGCAACTAAATACATGACTCTGCCAACATTTCTGCAAAACCTGAAATACGTTGCCCGGGTAGCCTACATGGCTGCACTTTTCAGTCCATAAGAGGCACTAAAAGCTATATAATTTTTTCTCCATTGCAGATGGAGTGTATTAAACAGCACAGTATCATAAAAAATGTGCCTGTGAATACAAAATGCACGTAGCACGCTTCAAAGCAGTTTCAAAGCGAAGTCCAGTGTGTGGCACTAAATAGCTAAATAGTGTTTTCTCTTCAAAACAGTTAAGCCTGACTGTGGCAACATTGTTTGTTGTAGGTATTATGGCAGTTCAGAAATGAAATGTCTTACAGGTTATTGATTTACATTTGAAATGAACATACCGCCTTGACTAAGCCGTACTTTAAATCAAACCAGTAGTGTTCTCAAAAGCAAATGTGAGATAAAAAATACATTTGCTAAAGCAACCATGCCACTTTAGATTCCTTATACCTGAGTGCTCTGCATCACAAGTGCAGTGCTGTACCAGGTGAGCTACTGAGCAAGTTTACTATGTCAGAAAAGCCATAAATATGGAGCTGGATATGTGATGCAAACATTAAAATGTATTATTTTACACATAATGCGCTATGGTAAAAGCATTTTGAGGTCATAACATAATATTATGCAAGGAACCAAGCTAAAACAAGCTTTATTTATAGATAATTTGCCTCTGTAATAATACAGTAAGTGGTGTGAAAAAAATTAAAATAAAATAAAACAAAAGTTGGTGTTTTACTGCCACTAGCGTTCATTTCATCTGGAAACTGCAGTGAAATATATTAATTTATTTTGTATGTTTAGTTTTTATTTAAATTTTAGTTTAAGTTTTAATCATTTTGTTCGGTGCCTTTGTCCTTTTTATTAGTTTTAATCGTATTTTTTCAGTTGCTTGCCAAGGCAGCATTTCAATTTTTCATTTAGGTTCAAGTTTTTCATTTTCAGTTCTGCAACAAAGGTGATTAATCATTCATGGCTTTAAGTGGCAAACACTAGATTGACATAACAGCACTGACTTGTTTTCGCAGATATTTACGTGTGCTCCAGAAAGCAGCCGTGTCAGAATGGGGCTACCTGTGTCTTGAATGGCTCTGGGGATTACAGCTGCTTATGTCATGAAGGCTTTCATGGGCGGGACTGTGAACTGAAAACCGGGCCTTGCCAAAAGACTAAGTAAGTGTTTTTTCTTTTCATCTGTAATATAAATTCATGTTTGTGTGTTTAAATGTACTCACCCTCACCAACATAACAAAACAAAGCAACAAAAAAACAAAATTTTACAATTACATAATGAATACATTAATAAAATAACAGTTTTTTTGTAAGATCAGTAAATAGTGGTCTAGCCTGTGAATATGAATGTAATACAGATGTTTTCACATATCAAAGAATTAAAAAAATCAGTTCTCAGAAAGCTTTTTTTGCAATTTGGTGACAATAGTGGTCTAGAAAACACACACTTCACCTTTAAAACCAAGCTCATTCACTGATGTCAGACACATAGTGATACTTGGACGCCAAACTCAAATCATAAAACACACATGATAATACACATAACGTGATATCGTAATCTCCACGTCTTTGATAATTCACACATAGTGATACACATAGCTTTTAGTCGTAATCTCCATCAAGCGTCGATGAGGCAAACCAGGCCTAAAATCTTGTAGTGTGTGGGTATCATAAACTACAGATATTTTCAGCTCTTACATGTATTGCTGCAGGTCCCCCTGCAAGAATGGTGGCCTCTGTGAGGATCTGGGTGGTTACGCTCCAGAACTGTCTTGTCGATGCCTGGCTGGCTTCACGGGGCCCCGCTGCGAGACCAACATGGATGACTGCCTGATGCGGCCCTGTGCCAACGGCGCCACCTGTCTGGATGGCGTGAACCGTTTTTCCTGCCTGTGCCCTGCAGGTTTCATCGGCCGTTTCTGCACCATCAACCTGGACGACTGCGCCAGCCAGCCCTGCCTCAACGGAGGACGCTGTATAGACCGAGTCTCCACCTTCCAGTGCTTCTGCGCTCCAGGTTACACTGGAAGAACATGCGAGATTCCCGTCTGGGAGTCAGGACCTCAAGCTGTGTCTCCGTTCAGGGGTGAAGGAGACAGAGTTACTCAAGTCAGTCGCTCCCACTGGACCACTCCTAGTGGGGAGGAGAGACGCTCGTTCAAAATCTCAGTGGTGACTCAGCATGGGGCGGAAGGGCTGTCAGAGCTGCAGCTCATCATCCTGCTGGTGTTGGGGGGCATGACTTTGGCCGTGGTGGCGCTAACAGGTGGTCTGGTGCTGCGCGGACATTGCCAAGACCGATCGGCTCGCTGTCGGTGCAGACCGGCCCCCGCTCATCATCGCCCATTCCACCGATGTCGGACAAACCTTCCGCCTGCGCAACAGGAATGCAAGATCAGCTTCCTCCAGTCTCCGGCTCCAGCTGAGCTCGAGAAGAAGAGGCTGAACACCAACATCATTTAGCCTCAGAGATCACGCAGCTGCTCTTGTTGAAGTAAAAGGCCACTTCTGACCTCTCAAAAGATAAAGACGGTACTCAGGAATCTGAGAGTTGGTCGCTGGAAAAATAAAAAAGTCATTATTCAGAGTGATTACATGGAAGTAAATAACCAATAAGTAGTTTATTTTAATCAGAGATGCCACAGGTGAGGCATGTACTGCTGAGGGAACATTAGGTCAGTTAGAGTCGATCAATAGTGCTTTTACCTGCTCTTGGAAAATTATTCCAAAGATAAGAAAGACTTGTTTGTGTAATATTTCATCAAAAATGTAATAACTTGCTCTGCCACTGAAAAACATTTTGGCTGATCTCACCAAGCAATATTTTTGATGAAAACCCTGAACCGCAGAGAGTCTATTTCCTTCCCCCAATTTTTTTTTTTTTTTTTTTCTGTATTTTTGGTCTTTAACCTTTTTTATTCAATAAAGGCAAAACTTGTTAGCTTGCTAGCTAACAGCAATCATGTAACACCAACCTTAGCCACCAGATGGCAAGAAAATGTTCACACAGAAAAAAAATCAACTTTAAATAAGGTTAGTTAACATTAACAATGAAAAATGTATTAACAATGTTCATTTCAAAATCAGTAACTGAATTCAAAAGTATCTGTTAATATTATTTAATAGGCCTAAGCTAACCTGAACTAACAATAAACAGTTGTATTTTTATAAACATTAACAAAGATGAATCAATATTGTAACAAATGTATTGCTCATTGTTAATATTAGTTAACACATTTACTATTGCTAACTAATGGGCTCTTGCTGTAAAGTAAAATCAAAGTACAGTTAAAAAACAAACAAACAAAAAAAAAACAAATGAGAGAATTATTTTAGAGGAAACAGACTCACATTGTGTTTCAGGGCTTTTTTAATTTTCATATAGAGAGCACTTTTTAACATCCAATCAGTTATGACACCCTTCCCCTTTTCTTGTTTTAATATACTGTATAACCTGGAAATACAGTGCGTCACATTATGAAGGTAAGGTGGGATGCAGATGCTGTTTCAGGTTGACTTCAGGGTACACACAGCCTGGGAGCTACTGTATTTGTTGATATGATGTCTGTACTCAGAGAGTAAGCAGTAGCACTAATGGGCCACATGTAAAATAAAGGGAAGCACTAAACCACCCAAATATATCAAAACTTCCATTAAGTGTTACATTAGTACTGTATGTATATAATCAAGCCACGTTGCTAAAAGTGCTTTTAATTTCAGATGTTGTGTAGCCATTTTCACCAAGTGTTCAAACTGTAAAATATTTCAGTGTGAGTGAGTATATGCCAAGTAGGTTTTATTCTTTTGAATTGTTGCTTTATGAACGTTTTTTTAAACGACAGTTTAACGTTCCCTTTAACATTATAGTGATGCTCTTTTAAGCAGGTTAGTGATATAAATTCTATGGGAATGATTTTTGTGATACATAACAATACATTAACAGCAGTATTCTTAAGTGTAAATATTATTTATTTATGTAATTTATTGGTGAAATGTACATTTGTTTTGTATTGTTGTGTATTTTTATACAGATCTGTATGTATTAAAGTTTTGAACTGTGTAATGGTAGAACTATGCCTAAATCACTCATAATCATAAACTACAAAAATGTCTTTGTATAACAGCTGCTATGACGAAATGAATTTCTCTATGCAGCTCACTCCATCCCCTTTAGCCCTGAATTTGACCGTCACATAATGCATGACAAACATCCTAAAGACGGCTGTGTCACCTCAGCTACTATCACAGAGACAGAGACAGAAAAACTGCACTGAACCTGAAGCAAAGGCCTTTTTTAGTATAACTGAGAGAACATGCTTAATGATGAAAGACCTGAAGCAAAAGGCCTTTTTTAGTATAACTTTTTATTAACTTAGGTTTACTTGATTTTTTTTTTCTTAAATCATGTTAAAAAGTGAGTATCAGAAACAAAAATCATGCTTTTGAGGAGCATAAAATCATGTTAAAAAGTGAGTATCAGATACAATCATCAGGCTTTTGAGGAGCATTCATTTGTTCATCTCTCAATCATTGTACTGTAGCATTATGTTTTGCCCCACAATAAAAACTACAAACTACGTTACTATCATAAAACTAAGAATTCATACATCATCTTCAGTTTATATAGTTATGAAGATCTCATTGATTTCCAGTTAATTTGAACTTACTTTTTGGCCATGTAAATATCAGCATCTGCAGCATATTGCAAATTTTTCCTCAGTTTGGGCCTCTAAATTATACTGTTATTGCACACGCATGCACGCACACACACACACACACACACACACACACACACACACACACACACACACACACACACACACACACACACACACATATATATATATATATATAAAGTTTTGTCTAATGGTTGAACCCATAATTAGAGGATGAATGAATACACTTTGCCTTTTATATTAATAAAATATTAATCTCACAATGTACATTTAAAATGCTACAGTGTTCCTATAAATTAGACACTTAAGTCACACTTAAAAATGAATATTAATGCACTGGATACCAAAATATCAAGTTTTGATGTTTGGTTTTGGTGACTTTAGTGGAAGTATTTAGTCAGTTCTTCTCAAGTTCACACAGATGTCCAGCAGAGAAACCAGAGGTGTAGAGAATCACATTCATTTCATTCTGTCACTTGAAACTTCATTTTGCAAAATATATAAACTCCACTTGATTGAATACTGTTGACTACATTAGTACATTATTTCCCGCTCGAACACACGTGTAGAAACGCCGGATATTCACACGGTATTCACAACAATTCATGCTGCATTATTAATGAAAACGTTTTCATTCTTTATATATATATATATATATATATATATATATATATATATATATATATATATATAATTTACTAAAATTAGTAATAGATTTATTTATTTACCTGTTTATTCATTAAAGAAAAGAAAAAAAGCACATGGTCACCAATAACCCCATATCAAACGACAAAAATATATAGGTTACTGTTATAATTATTATTAATAATAATGATAATAACAATAAAAAACTAATTAAGCTAATATTTTCTAAATGAAAATAAATGAGGAAATAAACGAATAAATTCCTAATCTTTTAGATTTATAACTCGTTTGTTTGTAATTTCCAAATGTGCTTTAATATATATTAAATGAGCCTACCTAATTATATTATAAGGTAAAAAATTAAACTCACATAAGCGGCTTACAAGTCTAAATGAATGACTACATAAAGAGAGAGAGAGATTTTTTATTGTATTTTATACGTTTGTTTACACATTTGTTTATTCATACGTTATACATTTGTTTATTAAAGTAGAATAAACACATGGATTCACGTGCACAAATAGAAGAAAAGCATAATATTAAGGTTAATTAGTTTTTATTTTTTTTTATATAAACTCGTAAAAAATAAAAAGATTTTCTCTGCAGTCCGTAAGTTTTGTCTCTGTCTCCATCTCTGTTTGGAAACCTGGACCTGCAGCTGTGTGCGGAATTATCTATCTCGCGTGGGTTGTGATTCGGCGCGCCTCCAGCGCGGATGAATCTAATGTTCTGGATATTTAATACTTCACAATCACAGATTCTAGTCTACATCTTGGAATAATATACTGTATGACCCAAATAAGATTTTTCACCGCATATTGCCATCTGAACAAGTAAGAAACAAGGAAAAAGCTTTACCATAAATCTCTAAAGATCGGTTAACTCATATCACATCAAACCGTTCAAATTATTATTATTGTTATACTTCATTCTCAAATGATTAATGTTAACAACATCAGCATTGATGACTATGAGCATAGTGTGTAATTTCTGCACAGTCTAATCTTATTGTCGTACTCTTCGAATTTTATTAAGAAATTATTTTAACCCAAAAAGCAAATTACGCTCCCTTCAAACCGGTTTTCTTTCAAATACAAATATTTGTAGTAATCCCAGGCTATCTGTAATCAGAAGTACATTTATAACTGGAATATAATTTAAATCCATTCACATGTGGTTCATAAAAAATATTACAATCCGCCTTTAAAGTGATAAATGTGTTTATTCTGGTCGCTGTGAGAAAAGCATCAGTCGCTTGCGATAGCTTTGTAGCCGGGACTACTTCTTTATGTTTAGTAATGACGCAGCGCGAAATTCAAATTAGAAAACATTATTATAAGCTAACCGTGAAGAATCGGGCTAAAGTAAGGCGTTAGTTTTGAACACTGGCTGGTTATGTACTTGCTCGAATACTGATTTCTGATCATTTTTAACCAAAAGAATTTACGGACTGCAGCTTTAATATTCAATCGCGTATCGTGACGCAATCAATGCGCAGTTGTGCTTCCGCGCAGCTCTCCAGACACAGACAGATGGCAGTAGTGCGACTTCTACGACGCAAGCGGCCGTTAAAACCCAACGAAGAAGAAGAAGACCAGCTCTGCTAAAAACATTTGGATAAAAGATCTCGACAGAAGACACAGGTAGGAGAAAACAGTCAGAGCTCATTCACTGCAGGTTGTTGTGTGTGATAAACAATCGTATTCGTTAGTTAGTACTCTGGAATTGTAAGTGTATGTGACCAAACGGGATTTTATAGCTTAAGCTTACTTTGACAGTACACAACACACACAACACAACAAAAACATTTTAGTCCCTAACATCTTCTTAAACCCATCTTCTTGAATGGAAGTGGCGAGGGCCCGAGGGATGTGTCCAGAGAGAGTGTTACCGAGCTCCGAGGAGGAAGTGCTGCGGGACCGGCCTGTAGACACCGCTGTGCCCGAGGAGTGGAGCGGAGAGGACACGGAGGAGGATGGAGGAGGCGAGGGCGATGCGGGGTATTATTATCAGCCTCTGAATCAAGACCCTGACGGGATGAACGGCTCGCACACAGAGCCCGCGGATGAAGGCACCGCCGCGGAGCAGCTTCAGGAGGTCCAGGACAGAATAGAGGTACAGTGGAGTTCTTTCTGACTGTTGCAGGCACCCTCATCTGTCTGGACTTGTGTTGGTGTACACTACCCACTAACTGCTTCTTGCTGTCATCTTTATGATCATTCTGCAGGCCATGGGTCTGTTCCTGCCCCAGCCTCCTGCTCCGGACAGCGATGAAGAGGAGGATCCTGAAGGAGCCGCTGCTTGGAGAAGTCACGCGTCCATTCCCATGGATGCAGGTGAGGAGGAGAACACACTTCACATCTGTTGCATGAGTTCTCGTCAGTTTGTGGGACCTATATATACACCATACTATCATCCAGCTTTAATCTGCTACATGTGATTAATGCATGAAGATTTTAAGAGATTGTAAACATTAATATGATTTTCTGTAAAGCTGCTTTGAAACAATGTGTTGTGAAAAACTACATATATATATATATATATATATATATATATATATATATATATATATATATATATATATAAAATTTGACTTGGTTGACTGATATTTTTAAATGCCTGGTATAAGGAATACAACTTAATACTAGCAAACAAACAAAACGAACTAACAAAATTGTTGAATTTAACTTGAGTAATAATACTAGTACTATTTAAAACAGAAAATTTGCACAATTGGAATTTTGGAAATAGCAGGTGGAATACACAAAAAAAGTGCACAAAATTGTTGAATTTAACAGTAATTTTAGTTTGTAATATTGGCAACATTTTTTTTAAATGCACAATTTGAATTTTGGAATTTATAGGTGAGATGATTAAGGTACAAAAAATGTTTTGAGTGACATTAGTAATATTTCAGACCGAAAATGTGCATTTGGAATTAACAGGTGGAATGATTAAACATTAAGTCAAAATGTAGTTTTTAGCTTGTCAAAAATACAGACCATAAATTAAAATAAAACACAAAAATCAGTCCTTTTAAAAGCTTAAATTAGGCTATACATTATACTGTTTATTTTTCTACCATAGATTATATTTTGTTTTTTTATAGGCTTCACATTATACTGTATGTTTTTAAAGACTTAAAAGGATCGGTCTGTTTTTAAAATGTTAGTGTTTTTAAAGACTTAAAAGGATCGGTCGATGACAGCAAAGGTAAACTAAATACAAAAATAAATATGCACAATAAAATATCCATTATCTACCAATATAGATACATTTAAAAATATCTTGTTTTCTCATTTGTCATCACAGATCACGTTGAGCTGGTGAAAAGGACCATGGCGGCTGTAAATCTGCCGACACTAGGAGTTCCTTCCTGGGCCCAGGAGATCTCTGATGACCAGTGGAAGGACATGGTCCAGCAGACGCTTCAGTCCAGACAAAGCTCTGCGGGCCTGAGACTAGAACGCAAGTGAAACCGATTCAAGAGCCTCATCTCACACTGCAGAAACAGATTCTGACATTCACTCATCTCAAACAAATCTAAAGGCATTTTATCACCTTAGCTGTGGTTTATACAAACTGAAATGGAAATCTAATAGTTTGCCTTTTAATTGCTTTGATCGCAAGTGTCCAGTTGATGCGGTTACACAGAAGACAAAAACTGTTCTGAAAACTCCCCAAATGTTTTTCAACCCAGTTGTATTAATTATGAAGTGTGTTCTTGTGCTTTGTTTGTAAAGTGGAGAATTTTGTAAGACTTAGAGGTTGCTTTTGTATGACAGTATAGACATGTAATGGTGCATCTCAGTAATACTCACATCTGAATGAATCTGACTGTTGTTGATACCTGTGCAATGAGTGACTGATGCTTTATGTATCTCACACGGCTTGAGCAACACAAATGGCCGTCGCGTCTTTTGTTTCTTTATTTTTGTTCTGTACATACATGAACATCTGTACAAAATATGACTTTTAATACTATGTTATGCGCAACCTAATTAAAGTACAACATATGTACATATGACCTGGAAAGCAGCTTGAGATTAGTGTCAGACTTGGGAAGGAGGGCTGGGAGAGGAGCGAAAGGGACGGGTGAGTGTGGAGAGACCCATACTTTCTTAATGGCCCGGTTTCTTGTTGTTGCCAGACAAGCTGAACACCGGCCCTGTTGAGCTGCATTGAGAAGGGAAGCATGCTGTGTTCAAGAGTGAAGTTGCCTTTGATTGTTTCTGGAATGTTTTAGTCTATGTAGAGGCAGCTAGGTCGGCAAATCATGCTCTTGATTGCACGGACAAGTCATTCCCGTATGCTGATCGGCCGAGGTGACGTTACAACACTTCAAAAAACAAATAATTTAAAGACTTCACCTCTGCTCTACATGTTTGAAGTGATGGAAGAAGTGTAGCAGCAAGTGGACGTAAGGGTGAATTACAGCGGGACCTTTGAGCTGCGCATCGGATAGCAAATTAGCAATAAGATGTTGGGTTGTCCAGCAGCCTGTAGGAGGAGTCAATGTTCCCTCACTATTGGAATGATCAAAGTGACACTTCACGAGACCGACCTTTACAACAGAGAGGGGACATCATGCATCAGAATGGACTCATACAAGCAAACAGAATGAAAGAAAAGATGACCTTGGAGCATAAAAAGGGAATACTGAAGGGCAAGGGCACAGTCATAAGCAATATACATGACAATATACAGTACACAAGTATTTGCAACGGCAATTGCAGGCTGTCAGTTTTCCATATATTAAGCCTTGACAAGCGAGTATCTTTTCTCTTTAAGTATATAGTCCTATTAGGAGGATTGTATAGCGCTTGATCGTACACTAGACCAGTGCATGTTTTCCATACTGTTCTAATTCCTGAAAAAAATATTGCTTAGGCGCTTTAAAGTGAAGAAAAAAAAAATCAGCAACAAAAAGAGACATGCAATCATGGACAGGACAGTAATAACTGATCTTGAACGGTTTGCTTTTTTTAAAGACTCAAAGGGAGTGTGTTTTTTGTTCTCTTTTAGTTTTTATACATCACAGAAACCTATGGAGCAAAAACAAGACGCCTTACAAAAGCTAGGCGGTGGAAAAAAAGGATGTTTCGATTTGATGGGTATCAGTCTTAAAATGAAAATAGAACGGATGCATACAAACGTAAGTGCAGTGTGGACCAATAGGCCATCGGTGCATGCGTTTAGAGCACAATCTTGTCTTTTCCGCTACTGTAAACAGACTGTATACTACTTTTACAGCATTGTCATCAAGCGCTCTGCTGGTGGGGTTTAGAGATGATTGCTTCCACAAATCTCCCTTACATTTTTTTTCTTGCTTCTGACGATCATCATCACAATCACTGGGAAAACAGCAAACGGAGAAGGTCGAACTCTTCAGCCTCTGCCTCTTAATATGTGGCCATGACCTCAAAAATGACGACTTCTTCAGATGACTACCCGAAGCATTTATAGCACCAGGCCACTATGGAGAAAGACTTGTTTTATACCCTCTCAGGTGTACATCTAGGGAAGCATCTGAAATAGATCTGCAGTCCCTTGAGGGTTCAAAGCTCCAATTTGCATGTCTAATTCATAAAGTTGCTTTCTCCATATATTGTATGACATCAAGAACAACTCATCAGCTCCCATTTGCACTCAGGGTCACCATCTCCACCGAGGTCTTCATTTATCTCCAGTAACATGATTATTTAGTTAAGTGTGGCCCCTTCATTGCAAACAGATTTACAGAGGCAGTGACTGGAGTACAGGAGAAGCTCTCAAGCAGCGGTAAGAACGGGACGGGGAACATGCGGACAAATGGAGACAGCACAAAGTGGACAAAATAAAGCGGTGTGTGGAGAGAAAAACAAAGCACAACACGAGCATACTTTCATTATTTGTAACCCACGCTGCTTTCTAACAGCTTCTGTTGGAGGTGAGGATCAGCAGCTATGGATTTGTGAAGACTGTGGAAAGTGTTTGTGCACACATAGGGGGTGGGACAGAGTTCATGGGAGCTCTCCACTGCTCTGTGGGCTAGATTTTTCACAGACGGGGCTCTCCAACAGCGAGGGAGGAAGAGAGTATGGATAGAGGCAGAGGAATAGAGAGGTGGGTTACAGCAGGCGACAATTTTGGACCAAGACGAGAGGGACAGTTTAGGCGCGGTGGAGGGTGGCGGTGCTCCCCGGTCAGAGGGCTTCCTGGTTGGCCGTCAGGTACTCCTCCGCTCGCTTGTGAGCTTCCAGGGCTTTTATAGTATACACGTCCTGTGGCAGCTCAGACTTCCGCCTCATCAAAACCTTTTCCTTCTTGATATCTTTCAACCCCTGTAAAGAAAACAGTAAAATTTTGGATTATTGGCTCTAATCATGGTCACACTCCCATGCTACCTTGTCACAAATGTTTATCATTTGTATATGTTTTTAAGCCTCGCCAGTTTAAACTTTCAAGTGACGGTCTGTCTGTCCAGTTAGGCACAGATTGATTTGAGGGGGAGAAAATTAGCTAAAAAGTATTTACATCCATATACTGTACATTGTTGTTA
Source organism: Cyprinus carpio (assembly GCF_018340385.1). NCBI lineage: Eukaryota > Metazoa > Chordata > Actinopteri > Cypriniformes > Cyprinidae > Cyprinus > Cyprinus carpio. The sequence continues at coordinate 5,996,667 of NC_056584.1, read as the reverse complement.
CTATTACTGATAGTATTTATTTTTCAGCTACAGCAGGACCATTAATTGACAGCTTGTTGAAGCTCAGTATTAAAGTGACAGAGCCTTTCTCTTATTTATATGCAGATTTCAGGACTCAGGCTTTTCAGGTGAAACTGAATCTATGGGTAACGCAACCCAGTTCATTTTGACAAGTGTCTGAGAGTCTCTCAGAGCAACACGACTTGATCTGGATACGTACAAGGAAAAATATGAAAAGAGAATTAAATAGAAAAAATCTGTAAATTATTATTAGATATAATATATTAACACTGATTTAATGCTGCTAGACTGAAAAGTAAACCTGTAATTAAATAGGTGTAATTTAATAAGCTGTAGTTTCTTTCATTTAGGCCAAACATTAACACAAATGTTTGATTTCAACTTCAGCAGAAGTTACCAGCCCAAAATATATTGATGACTAGGTTCTGTTTTTACTCAGTGTTAGTTGTTTAAGCAGCAAGTTACATTTTTACCTGATTAGATCCAGAAAAGCATGTAGAAAAGCACTAGGTAGCCAACACTAAATTTTAAGAAATGAGTTTGGCACCCATGCTCTAAACCGAACTTGCATGCTGATGGACATCTTGTGTGTCTGTGAAGATCCTGTGAAGTGTTTGTACCTGTGAGGCTTCTGATGCCACAGTCTTCTTCAGCAGCTGGATGTCCTCGGCTGTAGGCGTCTCTGTCTCCATCGAGTACAGGGGCAACCCTCCTTCATTATACATCATATACTGCACACACACACACACAAGCAAGTCTTTTGTTCACGCCTGAACATACATCTGTCACAATGTTTTGTTTACAGCAACTTGCAATATTAATACAGAATTCAAATCATGTGCGGTCAAACAAAGGTGTGTGTATATTAGCTATTTTATCAAGGCCTTGAATGTGGCTCATCCAAAAAGAAATACGAGTGTGAGCTTAGTTTTACCGTTTTGAGACTTTAGTCTATAACTCAAGTATTACATTATGTTAATGCCAGATTTATCACTCGTGATGAATAATCTTTTTGTTTACACCCATAATGATGTCACAAATATTCATTATGAGAAAAAAAGAAGAAAAAAAAAAGATCAGATGCAATTCAAATCAAAGCATTTAATTTACTGAATTCTGCAACAAAAATAGGCATAACTGTGTGGTTATTCAAATATTAAAATTTCCAGCAAAAACTGTGCTACTGAATTATTCATATATGATTTTGTTCATACCAAAGATGAAAGTAACCCAAAGAGTACAATGAATGCATAACAACTGTTACATTTACAGAAATACATGACTCACCTCCTCTTGAGTCAGACCGGGCCGCAGCTCAATCTTTGTACTCTGTGAAAATCCAAAACGCACAAGTTGACAAACACAGTCACAGGTTCCCTCATCACATCGGATTAAACTCTTTATGTGTTTGCCCTCAGAGCACACTGGTGACTCTAGAGAGATGAGCGGTGGTAATTACACTCGTCAGGAGATGTCTGGAGTTAAGTCATCCTAATTACATTTAAGAGAAAGAGAGAGAGTGAGAGAGAAAGAAAACAAGCTCCCCCTTATACTGATCAGTAATTAAGGGACCCAGGCTGTTTCAGTTATACAAAAAGCTTTGGGAATAAAGGTAAATAGCAATACCGAAGCACCTGATAATATTACTCTTATTAAAATACATCTAATAATATATGACTCCACTGACAGTCTGGTTGTGTCCTATTTGACTGTCCAGATGTAAACACCTGTTATTCAAAGAATCTCTTATGTTCACCAAGGCTGCATTTGCAGTTTACATTAGAAATACTATGAAATATTATTATGATTATTTTAAAGTAATGGTTTTCTATTTTAATATATTTTACAATGCATCTTATTCCTATGATGCAAAGCTGAATTTTCAGCATTTCTCCAGTCTTCACTGTCACATGATGATTCAAGTCACATTTATTATCAATGTTAAAAAAAATAAAACAGTTGTGTTGCTTAATATTTTTGTGAAAATTGATACTTTTTTCCCCATTTATCTGAAATAGAAATCATTTATAACATTACAAAGACTATATCCTCACTTTTGATCAATCTGAATAAAACAATGAATTAAAAAATAAATAAATGAAAAACTGAGATTTTGGTTGCTAGTGTCAGTGCACAGCGGAGGCCGTTTACCTGGGGATTTTGTTTTGCTAGCTCCTCTATTTTATGCCACATTTCGTCCCGCTCCTTAAGTTTGTACTTCTCTCTAATGAAGAACAGGAAAGAGAGTTTAAGATATGCCAGAGAAAACCACTCATAAATGTATATGTGGACACATTTGGTTGCCACATCTCGCTTGGTAAAATCTGTTCATAAAACAAACAGACCTTCCATTTGACCAAAACAAAGACAGTCAACTGGGTTTCAAATCTAGAGAACTGCTCATCTAGACATCGTCTCTGGGCATGTGCAAAATAACAACTGCTGACAAGATCATCCCAGACAGTTCATGTGAGAACAATCGTACAATCTTCAAATCTCCCCCATATTCTCTCTTTCTCCCCTCGTTCGCTTACTTCTGCTTCTCAGCCTTGTACTGCTGAGTGCAGTCATCAAACAGCTTCTGGTTCATCTCCATAAACAGCTTCAGAGCGTTGTAGATAAGCCCATGGATTGTCCTGCAGGAGGAAACACAGCTCTGTTAGTCCAGACATTTGAACAGAACGCTTTTTGAATATGATATGTCTTAATGGAAAATCAGGTTGTGACAATTCACATTAATTTACAATTAATTGATTAACAAGTGTGGGCTGTACTTGTTCCAGTGGCTCTTGGAGTTCTTGTAGAGCGCGGGAAACATGATGGGAAGGATCTTGGCAGCATTATCACTGATCAGGCTCATTATGTACTCATTGTTCCAGTAATACAATGCTCTTTCAGCAACCTACAACACACATGATCATTACAGATCGACGTTACACGCATATATGCTAGTATTATAAAGCTTGTCACCTTGGTAAGATAACAAGTCTCTCAATGTTAAAGGAGTCTGAAAAGTACTATAATGCTGTAATACCTGGAAGTGTGGACTTGATACACACTTGGCCAGCTGTCTAAAGAGGGGCTCCATGACCTTAACAAATTCTGAGGGCTCAATGACATCCAAGATTTCCTCCAGCTCATTCAGAAACATCACCTCCTTGGGACTGTGAGTCTTGGGCCAGAACTTTAGCAGGCCCATAATCACCTGATGCAGATGAACACAGGAGGAGGCAAATAGCTGTGAGAAGGCCATGCTTGCTTTCTATGCACTAGCCATGCTCAAGTTCACCATGAAAAGAGAATTCAAACAGAAACACTTGAAAGAAAATTATAGAATTAGTGACAGGAAACAGCAAAGGTGCAGCTGTGCCAAGGCTGTAAATCTTACGGGTTCAGTGAGGCTGCTGTCCTTTTCCAAAAACTGCACCACACAGTAGGCCAGCTGAAAGCACAGGAAATTATTTTATTTATTTTTTTTTTCCAAAAAGACATTACAAAGAACACATTAAGATGATTAAGACTGAGCCACTGCTGTTCTTCATTCTGTACATTGTGCAAAACGTCATAACCTATAAGACTTAATCATGAAGTATAGACTATGAATACAGAGGAAGAGGTGGGCGATATGGCAGAAAAAAGTATTCTTTCTATTGTGGTTATGTAACTTCATGGGCGTTTTGACCATTTTCAAATATCACCGTCAATGAGAAAATGTGAAAGGGGTTTTTAGAAAAAAAGTTTTTGTGGTCTAAAACTGACCCATAACCAAATCCACATAACTAACCACATAAACAACAAAAAAAACTACAAAAGCACTACCTGCACATACCCTGACTCTCTCATGAAGAGAGAAATGATTGAACATATCACCTCAAATCAAATCAAATCTGGAATAACCATTCCAGACGAGCCAAAAAGATCTCCAATACGCTTTAGAGTTACAGCAATAATGTTCAGCTTTAAAAAGAGAGAAGCTTAATATTTTGGTTCTGACTGTTTTTGTTTTTCAAATGCAAGCAAATCAAATTTTTTATTTTTAATCACATAAGCAAAAGTGCTCCTCAGCTGCAGGTAATCATAGCCATGCTAATATTCAGTAATGCAGCACAATGAGTTTGTATATTTTTCTCCAACAAAAACATCTCCAAAAGAAGCTAAACAGACAAGCTGAACTTTAATAAAAACAGTGCAACATCCCAGTGGCGTTGAACTAAATGATCAGCTCTCTTGGAACACCACTCAGCCAATTAAACTGTGGTTTAATGTAGTTATTGAATGTTTTGAGAATACAGTGACTTCCACAGCAAAGCATTTTGCTCATAATCGTCCACACCTATAAAAAAAAAATTCTTCATAAAGTCCTCAACAAAAGAGTGTTCTCCTTAAGTGTACCTGTGGGTGATAGACGCTGAGAGACTTGACTTTGTGTAAAGGCAGTAGCACTCTGATGAGAAACATTTTGTGCTCCTCTTTCAGTGGCAGGGCAAAGCCATTAATTATGCTGTGGGAAGAACGTGAGACCGGTCATGTGACAGACAGGTTCTTTCAGTTCAGCAATAAGAGAAAGACCTCCTCCCAGGTTTGTCATGGCAGCACTGATAGTGGTCACACTCACCTTCCTAAGATTTCTAAGAGCTCCGCAATCCCATTGTGATGCTCCGTCTCGTATATAAACCTACAGTGGGAGATCAAGGACATCGACTCAGTGGATGAATTCTGGAAGAGCTACCCGTCTCACCTTTTCTCACGAATGCCAAACTCGGTTGATTCAAAAACAGACTTGCTACTAAGAGCTCAAAGTTTCTGTCTACCATTACAAAGTTTATAAATGAGAACATTTTTAGTGCAAAATGAACCAAACGTAGAGGTGGATTAGTTTGACGGAGAGCTTGCCTGTAAAAAATATTGTTGATCTGCCGACGGATGTAGGCTCTCAGTCCCAGGAACTTTCCATAGATCCTGTGCAGGATGGTTTTAAGGAAGTCCCGCTCTCGGGGGTCTTCACTGTCGAAAAGCTCCAGAAGCTGAAACGAAATAAGATGACCTGAAGTCATTAGCATAATCATAAAATGTGCTCTGAGACCCAATCCTAGTAGCTATGCTTACATGCATCCAAATCATTTTTTACTATTTATCAGATAGTAAATAAAAGATTTTGGATTCTGTTTGAAAAATACCTTGCCCACACAAGCAATGCCTTGATTCTTATTTTTACATGATGTTTTACATCATAAGAACATGTTTATTGGTGTCTCATGAACTGATCAGTGCTAAAAAGCTCTTCTGAATGTCTGGGCCTGTTTACACCTGGTCACTTCACACATTTTTTTCTGATCAGACAGCTATCCGGCCATGAACAGACCAGATGCATGCCCTCCAAAATGTTTTCTTTTTCAGAGGACATTCTTTTTGCTCTCTCCTATTGTGGTCTTTGATCTTGAGCTTAGCTGATGATTAATAAAATAAAATATCTTTTGCTTTCATTGATGTGAACTCAGTTAAATTTGAATATAGCGCACAAATTAAAGATCAGATTTATATTGGTTTTGCTGGCATACATTTATGTGGCCACATGTAAATGGAACCATTATAACACATCAGATAGCTATCCAATCAGTAAAAACACATGAACTGTCCAGGTGTAAACAAGCACTTAGATGTGGCAAAAACAATAACTGAACTCATGATAGCTCCGGTGACATTATCAAAGCAGCCAAACGAAAGTATGCACACAAATATGTGAATCAGACAGCAATGTTTAGGGTTCATATAAACAGAACTTTCAGAAACTGAAACTGAATTGGATTCATTCCAAAACTAATTGCATGTAGACATACCTAAGCCCCTTTCACACTGCGATTCCGGAAAATACACAAGTAATGTATCCCGGCAATTGTTCCCGGGTCGCTAGATTTTGCCCCTTTCACACTGTCAGTGATTTCCCGGAATATGTGCGTGCGTTCACACACAACCCGTAAAGGTCCCGTAATGACGCGTGACATCAGGATGTGACATGTAATGCACAAATCAAAAATGCTAGGCACGTTAACTTTCACTTAAGCTGGTGAACGATCTCAGCTCCAGCTCAGATAGTGAGGAACTACTTGATCTCTGCTTCATTACAGTTTAAAGGTAAAAGAGTCGCACGATAACGCGCGTCATCACTACGACACGGCATTGGTTCTGGCTTTTGTTCACACAGAGCTCATTCCGGGACTGAACCCGGCAATGTTACTAGGTCCCCAACCCGGGATCAATCCGAGAATCAATCCCGGGAAGTGTTTGTGTTCACACAGAAGGTGATCCGGCAATGTTCCGGGCCGAACGTGCAGTGTGAAAGGGGCTCTAGTGAGTTGGACTCCATATAACACTCATGGAATGATTCTAGGCCAATAAAATTCTAGTCCCAGAATCCTGCTCTCTAGATATCAGTCTCACCATCAGTCCATGGAAAACACCACCACCACCAACAAAAAGTCCTCGATCCACCAGAAATGTCAAAGTGCAGCTTCCTCTGATGGTGTGCTGGTGAGGACAAACTGTGTTGCAGCTAAAGGTCAGAAGAAAGTACACTCACCGACATTACAAACTTTTGGTCGATGTATTTTTTGGCAATGTTGGGCTGAAAGTCAGGTGACTCCAGGAATCTCAAGAAGAACACATAAACAAACAAAAAAAAGAAGAAAAAGAGGAGAGATGATAATAAAACACAACACTAATACATCAACTAATACATGATTAATGTATCTGTCTGGTCCTCTTTGCCACCAAAACAATAAATGCAGTCAGTTCCTGAACAAATAGGCTTTTTAATCATTTGAGACCGACGTTTTGTTCCAAAACCTAGTGAACTGCTTCGCTGCAACCTCACTGGCAGGGAACCTCAGAACTGACTGCGATGCTCTATGAAGGCAGAAACTCTGTGACCTACACAATAGCACTCTTTTTGACTATGACTTTAGCATAGTGCTAAAGGTAACAACAAATACAGAAAAGTCTCATTTGAATTTGACCTTTTTATCTCCAAAATACATATTTCAGTTTTGACTGATATTTTTGTATTCAATATTTGAATTTACTTCCCCCTGAGATTCACCAAAGGACAAATGTGATGCTGCCATTGGATTTGGCCAAATTCAAAGTTTTAAACTTCTGCCAATGGAGGTTGTAGAACTGAGCAATATAGTTTTGCATCCTCATGGCTTGCAAAGCAGTTTAAACCCAAAATAATATAATAACATCAACAGGCATATGAAAAGGAAAACACCAAGGACATCCAGCAACATTCACTGAAGAGTTGGATAGATGACATTTCAAAAGAAAAAAAGACAATTAGTGTTGATAATATGTAGCAGGTGTACCTGCAGGTGAGGCCAAGCTGCCTCTAGAGTGGGTTCGTCCTCTTCGGGGTCAAACTCTGCTCCCGTGGGGTTGGAGGAGGGCGGCAGAGTCCTGAACAAGTTTACAGAAAACTGGAAAGAAATAGACATTATCTGTCATGTGAACAGAGAAACTATGCATTTTAAGGAATATACTAGAAGTACTGTAATAAACCAATATAATATTTCTATTTGGTATATCATAAAGCAATAGGCATTAGAGAACTTAGAGAAAAGAAAAATATGTACAGGTAAAAACTAACACATAGATACATAGATACTCTAATCTATCTAATATTGTGTTGGTCATACTATACAATAATTTTTAGCTTGTCTTAGATGAATAATACAGAACATAAAGAGCTTTCGCAAATCACAATATTGATAAAAAAAAACAAAAAAAAAAAACAATCGCAATTAGATTATTTTCCAAAATCATTCAGCCCTACCTACCAATGCTGAATCTGAACCATGAGCAATATAATATACTACTGTGCATATTCTACTGTGATATTTACTACTTTGGAAACATCTGTGACTTTGACCATAAAGACTGCAAACTGAAAATTCAGCTCTAAAAACCTCACACAGTTATAAAAACAAACTCCACAGAAATACAACACTGCAGATATGCGTTTTCAGGGTTCTTGCACCATTTTAAAAGTAAAATTTAATGCTTTTTAAGACCTTTTTAAGACCTCAACAAATATAATTTAAGACCCAAAAATTTCATAATTTCTTTGGAACAGGCTACTCAATTTATTGCATCCTACAATGGAAATCAAAACTTAAAGTTTTCCATTTGGTATCAATTATGTGCAATGTATAAACTCGGTAAGTAAAAAAAAAAAAAAAAAAAAAAAAAAAAAAGAAGTAAAAATACTTTTCTTTGAGACCTTTTTATTTTCTTTTGTATGAAGGAACCATATAGAATAGAATACTGAAAATAAGCTCAATAATGAAAGTCATCAAAACAGCCTTTCACATGCCAAAAAGTTGACAAATAATCTACATAACTGTTAGAAAACAAACTTTTTCAAACTTTCGTCAAACATGACGACATATGGCTTCTCACTAACGCTGCACGATAGCTCCTTCTTGATGAATGAAGCGATGCCATATTTGGCGACATATGCGGTTTTATTTTCACCACAGGTGAATGGCTTTTCAAGCTGTGAATCGGGGAACATGGCAGCGAAGATGTCATGTATGTCTTCGTTAGATTTAAATGAATTGTGCCTCGTCACAGTATGGAGAACCCACAGTACCTCTGCCTTTTGGGTGTCTGGTGGTGAAATGAAAATTATAGCCGACTGTGAGGTGGCGTCTGAACTAGTAACATCGTTAGGTCGAGCTGCAAACAATGCAGGGATTAACCTGGACCTGCTATGACTAGCTGCTGCAACGTACCGCTGGTGCTTTCCTCCTTTCATGTGCGACTCGACAGCTTTGAGCCCCATGGTCCCTAACGAAAAGGTCTTTTTGCAGAATTTACACATTTCCTCACTGTTATTTTCAGCCGGCGCCAACCACCTCCTAAATGCCTCCTCTTCCACCCACTTGTCGTTAAATTTACACTTTCCCATCTTTGCATTTTGAACCTCACCTCGACAACCGCGTAATGGCAGCACGCAGGCGCGTTATCTTCTGATAAGCACTAAAATAACTTAAATTACACTTTCAGTTTTTGTCTTTTATTTGTATACACATAATAACAACAAAACTTTGTGCATTTATAAAATAAAGAAAACAAACAGGTTGCGCTGTCTGCCACCTTGGTCTGCGGTGATCTTCATTTAGAAATGCATCATTAAAATGAACTGTAACAACACAGAAACATGAGAGAGATATCTATAGAAAGCCTGACATGTCTAATTTTAAACTAAGCAAGTTTTCTTATCGAAAACAAATATTCTGTGATAAAGTAATCCATATGAAACCAACGCAATGTCCAGTCTTTCACATCTCCCTTCATTATATCTAATGTGACCACGCCCATGCGCTGAGTGCTATTGATATTATAATGGTCCACGTGAAGCGTGCAGCATGTTAACGCCCACACCACAACAAACAAAGCAGCAATTTTTTCACATTTTACTTTTCGCTTCACGCTGAGAGGAATAAGAATGAATTCACCGCAGAAAAGACTTGCTGTGACAAATAAGAAAGAATTCACCTCAAGAAGCTTTGGATTACCTTTCGATTACTGATGCAGTGGCTTGATCAAGCAGAGATCCTAAACATAAGTATTTTTTTATTATTATCCTACTTGTATTAGTTTTCACATAACCTGTACACATTTTACTAGTTAGACTTTTTTTCAAACTATGATTCCTGACTAAATGTATAATCAAGTGAAACATAATAAAGTTTAATTCACAGCATCTAAATGTCTCACGATGCCAGGAAATTTTAAAATTTTTTATGTTCTATAACAAACAGCAATACGATATAAAAAACAAGTTATAATGTTACTAGCCTAATGTCAGTAAGAATGGCATCATTACTCCAGTTTTACTCCAAGTGTAACAATATTCGCTATACCATTTAAAATCTTGGAGTCAGTATAGGCTATATAGAAAATAAAAATTTTGTTTAGCACACAAGTGATGATAAAGACATTTATCATGTTACAAACAATGCTGTTCTTCTGATCTTTCTATTCATCAAAAAAACCCTGAAAAAAATCTCCTCCGCTCTTTGTGCGTATATATTTATATATACATATATATATATTATATAGAAACATTACTATTTTTAATGTCATATAAATAAATATATACACATACAGTACAGACCAAAAGTTTGGAAACATTACTATTTTTAATGTTTTTGAAAGAAGTTTCTTCTGCTCATCAAGCCTGCATTTATTTGATCAAAAATACAGAAAAAAATTTAATATTGTGATATATTATTACAATTTAAAATAATTGTATTTAAATTTATTATACTTTAAATTATCATTTATTTCTGTGATGCAAAGCTGACATTTTTAGGATCATTATCACATGATACTTTAGAAATCATTCTAATATGATGATTCATTATCAAAGCTGGAAACAGTTCTGCTGCTTAATATTTTTTCAGAACATGTGATACTTTTTTAGGATACTTTGACGAATAAAAAAAAAAAAAAAAAAAGAAGCTATGTTTTTAAAATATAAGTATTTTGTAATAACAATATACACTACTGGTCAGTAATTTGGGGTCAGTCATTTTTTTTTCTTTCTTTTTTTTTAAATAAATATATATATTAGACAGCAGAACTGTTTCCAACACTCATAATAAATCATAATAAAAAAAATATATTATTAGAATATATATTATTAAATTTTTTTTTTTATTTTGAATAAATGCAGTTCTTTTTAACCTTTTATTCATCAAATATATTAGACAGCAGAACTGTTTCCAACACTCATAATAAATCAGAATATTAGAATGATTTCTAAATGATCATGTGATAGACTGGATGTTACATGTGACACTGAAGGCTGGAGTAATGATGCTGAAAATTCAGCTTTGCATCACAGGAATAAATAATTTTTAAGTATATTCAAATAGAAAACTATTATTTTAAGTTGTAATAATATTTCACAATATTACTGTTTTTTTTCTGTATTTTTGATCAAATAAATGCAGGCTTGATGAGCAGAAGAAACTTGCTTTCAAAAACATTAAAAATAGTAATGTTTTCCAAACTTTTGGTCTGTACTGTATGTATGTATGTATGTATGTATGTATGTATGTATGTATGTATGTATATATATATATATATATATATATATATATATATATATATATATATATATATATATATATACAAAATTCATTTTGTCCACAGATTCTTTCTTGTAACTCTTCTCTCAGTCACAGACCTGGCTGAAAGGCTCATTATGCGGGCCTCTGTCTTCTCAGGTGTGAATCACAGCATTATGCATGATAGTTGACGCCTTCTCGCATATACCTTTCCTACACAAAAAGTGTCTTAAAAAAATGTAAATCAATATATTGTTTTCTGTGAGCGAGTAATCAAGATGATTTTCACATGATCTTGAAGCAAAAACTCTAGCCTTCAAAATCTGTTCTCAAAAGTCTAGTGAACAAATGTTCTCTAGGTGTTTTATTGCCTTATTTCAGTGACCACGCATAAACGTTGCTTTCTCAAAAACCTAATCATGTACATACATGCTGCTCACATATTATTGTAGCCAAGTTTGTGCTGATTAGTGTTATTACACTTTAGCCATTTATATGTTTATAAGCAACTGAAAAAAAACATAAATATCAGGGCATGTCAAAACTTCTCCAGGCCCCCAAAACACCCTCAGGCCCCAGAGGGTTAACTCTCATTATGAATCCAAGACATAAAATATGACCTCAAATATCATCTCCCGCTGAAGTGACAAGTGGTAAGATACTGCTTATAACTCGTGTCCCAAAATGGCTGAGGAAGGACAGGAGTGTTACTACTGCAGAGGGGCGGCACTGCTTTCTCTGTCAAGATGACGCAATGTTTCGAACAGAGCCTCAGACTAGAGTCTCTCAGACCTCCAGACAGGAGAGGGAGGGGCGAGACATTCTCTCTAACACCTCACACTGAGACGGGAGAGCAGGACATGAAAGTCTAATGGGTACCTAACAGTATGGAGGACGTGAGGGGTAAATGTGCATCTAAAAGCCAAGAGGTTATGATTTGCGACTATCTTACAATACAGCCGCAAGATTTATTATTGGGAATAGGGCTTTCACGTATGAAATGTTTACAATATAACCCAGATCATTTTATATCACAATGACTTTAATGCGGTTTTTTGGCTGTTAAGTTTCTTAAAAGCTGTGTTAGTAGCACTGCCACACATGCCCATGTATGTAAATATTGTTGTGTATTAATGCTATCTTTGTATTGGTGAATATATAAGAATATAATGCTTTATTAGCAAAAAAAAAAAATAAAAACTTTTATTTTAGTGAAAACATAAATATCAATATTTTTTTTAGCTATAATGCTGAGCCCTATTTGGGACACAGCAGACCTCTTCTCTGAATTAGGAATGGCTGAAAGGAAACCCAGATGTCTAGGCCTTGATTTATGATGGCTAATTACCCATATTTCCCTGGTGTACATTTACACAGATTTTATCCTGGGTCTGGTAAGTAATCGCCGGTGCGTCGGTCAGGCAAAAGCCATTACTGTCAATTGGCCACAGAGGATGTGTCCTGATAAGCAGGGGAGTGTACTTGCCACATGTTTTGTCCCATTAACTTCTGACTAGATGAGAATCAGCTAACCAATGTATATGTGGGTCAAAAAGAATGAAATACAAAGAAAGCAGTAGTGGAAGCTAATGTTTGACATGCACGTGCACTGTATACAGACCTACAACTGCACAAAAGATTCACAAGTACACAAGTACTCAGCTAGACAAAATTGCTTGACATCTCCGCAGGTGACAAATGAAGAATCACAAAATGTTCACAAATAATTATTTTTAGATTATCGGTTGCATCACAGTTTTAATGTACAATAACTCTGAATCCTCCATGCCTCGTCACTCCGAATGAGTTCTTGTGACTCACGTGAAAGGTGAATCACACGATGCAGTGCAGCTGATGCATCACCTACTCTGTTCACAATTGAAGGATCTCGAGATGGTAGGAGAGGATTAATGTTGCCATGGAAACTAAATTAAAGGGGCAATTTTCCATTTAAAAAAAAATAAATGCAACGATTATTACATTTGAGAAAACTGCCAAGTGATTTTTGAAATGCGGTACTTTATTTAGAATCAGTGTTGAGCACTCAAGAGTGATAGGGTGGTGTGAACTAAGCCACACATTCCTTACATGCACCATGTATGAAAAGCAATGGGGATGAGTTGATGTGTGTGTGCTTAGGAGATGCTTGTGCCCCCTCACCATGATGACTGCTTCAGGGTAGATGGACTCTGTGACCACGTCACGGTTGTGTGTGATGTACTCCACCATTTCATTGAGGCCGGCTCGCTTCACTTCTTTGAACTTAAGATCACTTAGTGGATCAGTCACAAAGTCGAAAAGCACGCAGCACTGCCGCAGTTTCTGGACAAACAGTTCTTCTCGATCCAAGGGAGGGGCATCTGGAATGGGAGACAAACAAAACAGGCTGAGTGACACCTGTCAGAACAGTCAATCAAACCAACCAACAAACCTCCCAAGAAAGATTTCCAGACCTCTTAAGGCCCTGTTATACTTCAAACAAAAATCGAAGAACGAACTGATATGACGTCATTTCGAACAAAATCAGGCCAAAACGAACTCGTTTTGAGTTTGTTTCGGCAGTTCGAAACAGCTGACCTTTCTGGGGGAGTTTGTTTTGGCTCCTAATCACCTTTGAGTTTCCACTGGTCCGTGGCGGTTATGCAATCAGTGGGTGTGTTCTGAAACTCCACCTTCTTTGACGTGCATTTTTTTTTTATACCCGGTTAATTTCTAATTCAATGGAGGTCATACAGGAGAAAAACATCTGCAAGTCACTAGCAACATAAACACGCTGGAGTGTCGAATAGCTGAGCTGGCACAGATTTATCCACACCAGTACAATCGCTCGCAGACAGACTTTAAAGATTCAGAGAAAGCATTTAATTCCTAGAAAGAAATTGCAACAAAGCTGTGTCAACCACCTGGAGTTATGCAAAAAGCGACGTAGAGAAATATCCAAGACAAGTTTTCCAAAGCCATGAAAGGAAAGAGTAAAGATGTAAGGTAGCAATTACCAAATACATGTGTTTTAAATAAATGTTACACCATACTGCTGTTGACTCCAATATTTTTTTCCACATCATGCTGCTAATCATTATTCTTTTGTCTATAATAATCTGACCATTGGTGCCTGTCTCACACCTAGATTGCCTACACTTCATTTCATTGTTGTGTTTAGGGGATACGCGTGAGCGTCGCATCACGTTTACACCCCACCTCCAGCAGAACTTCTTTTTGCACCCAGACGAAGAACGAAAACGAACTTCGTTTGAAGTATATCGCGGCCTTTACTGTGCTATTTCACACCAACACACAGTTTAAACAGAGCTCCTATTTGGGAGGCTCTCTGGTCCACCACAGTTTCATTTACACCTTCCTCTCACCTTGATTGTGAACCTCATTTGTCTGTCTGCGTGTTGTGATCCGTGTGTCCCTGCATGAGCTTGTGGAAAATAACACTGTTCTGCCAAGGCAACACACTGCTGCAATTATGAGCAGGCCATAATGGCTGTACTGGAATTAGGTAACCAAGTACTGGGGATGAGCGATGTACTGAATATTCACAATACAATCACAATGCTTTTGCTGACTATAATAAGCTGCCATTTAAAAGTTCTGGATTGGCAGGTTTAATGTTTCTGAAAGAAATCTCTAATACTCATCTGTATTAATTTAATGAAATATACAGTAAAAAGCTAAATTTTGTGAAATATTACAACCTAAAATAACTGTTTTATATTTTAATGTAATTTATTTTGGAAACTTATTTTGTAATTTATTTTGAATTTTCAGCATCATACTCCAGTCTTCAGTGTCACACTAACATACAGAAATCCATTCCAATAAACAGATAACCTTTTAAAAAAAAATTAAAAAACAGCTGAGCTACCAAAAATGTTAAAAACATCTGAAAACCTTAATGTTTTTTTTTTTTAATTTTTTTTTTGATAATGTAAAAGTCTTTAATGTCACTTTTGATGCATTAAATGTGTCTTTGCAGAAAATAATAAATAAAACTCCTAAATAAATTACGAACTTTGTGAATATAAATCTCAGACAATAATAAAAAAAAAAGAATCAATACACTACAATTTTTAACTTTGAATTCGGCAGTTTGATTTATTTCTATGCAATAATAATTTAAACTGATGATGATTCAGCTATTAATTTGCATCCTAGTCCCCATGTGGCATTTTTAACTTTTTAAAACATTTTAGCAAAATTGTATGCAGATATATTTGGAAATTTGCTTGTATTTTATTATTATGTATTGTTATTTTGGTTCACATATATAAAGATATTTACATTTAACTATTCACTAAGCAAAAATACTGTTGAAAACAGTTGATTAACTTTTTTACTGCATTTTGTTTCTTGCTTATTTTAAATGTACTTAGCATTTTGTTAATAGCTATTCAGTTTTTTCTCTCCCATCAAGCCATTATAGAGAAAATATACAAAGAAAAGATAGGCTGAAAAATAGATATATGATTTTGGCCTCTTTTGCCAAGTCATACTAAGTTCTAATTGTATGTTTTACTAGCAGCAAGTAAAGAACACATTTATTTAGCAAATGTTATGCAACTTGCGCATGCATCAGTCTAACTCATAAATCCAACGAGTGGTCCTGAAATATTTGAATCAGTAAAATAGCTGTGATTTCTCATTTTAATATCACTCAGAAGAGGTCTTAGGTCTGACAGTGGCTTTTGTTAAACAGACCCTGTCCATTGAGATGGATGGCATAGGGTAACAAGGAAAGGATGGGGATTGATCCACTTTTGAGCAGCGCTGGGGACAGAATGAAAACGAAGGACGTGGAACGAAGGATTACTGCACTGCAGCAGCTCTATCAGAACATTCTAGCATCACTTTTACATGTCACCAAACACAAAGAGCACAATGACTGAAATGACAAATAAACAAATACAAACAAATAACCTCTATTGTCAGATGATTTCATTATCAATTTCTTTGAGAGATGATGTCCTGTGTGCAAGTATGAAACATTTCGTTTACTCTGCTGACTCATGTGAATTCTTTCCACAGTGCTTTTAGCTGGAAGAAGACAGCAGGATTTCTAGAATAGTTGCAGGCCATGAACCACAACATCCTGCACCAGGCCTGCAGTCTGAAGTAGGAGTGTTTGATTGGGAGATCTTATGCAATGCCAGAGGAGAAGTTCTGAGAGTGATGAGAGGAGGAGGAGGACAGTAATGGAGGTAAAGGATGGCCTGCAGCCAGCAGGTTTTCTATGGATGAATGCACAGAGTGGCTTTCATATTGATCTAATCAAATCAAATATGCACTAGTATATACACATAAAAGCATGAAACAAAATAAGGCCGATACCGATTGCTGATATTTTATTTGACAACTTTTACGAAATTAGGGGTTGGCAATATAGCGGGCAAAACTACAGAGGTGTGTTTATAGTTAAAACAATACAGTGGTTTAAATTTTTCAATGCTTACAAATACATTCAAATGTGTAATAAATTAGATGAAGTCTTTAGGATCTAACTTTTTTTTCCTCCAGATGTTCGTTACTTAAAAATGTGGATATAGTTACATGGGCCAAAAATAAGAATACTGTGCTATTTGACATTTCACTGAAAATATATGACAGTTTCTACAAAAATATTACAAAGCACAGCTGTTTTTAACATTGATAATAATAAGAAATGATTTCTGAAGGATCATGTGACACTGAAGACTGGAGTAATGATGCTGAAAATTCAGCTTTGACATCACAGGAATAAATGACATTGTAAAATATTACAAAAGAAAGCTGTTGTAATCCTTCATTTTTTTTTTTTTTTTTTTTTTACTGTTTTTAGTGTATTCAGTGTAATGCAGACTTTGTGATCATAATAGATTCCCTTTAAAAGCATCAAAAATATCTTACTGACTCCAAACTTTTACATAGCAGAGAGATCTCCACTAGTGCACTAAAACTGCTCCAGGACCAGGGCTCTAGACTCATTCTTCCCACTGGTCGCTCTTAAAAATAAAGATTCTTAAAAGGTTCTTCACAGTGATGCCTTAGAAGAAACATTTTTGGTTCCACAAAGAACCATTCAGTCAAAGGTTCTTTAAAAGAACCATCTCTTTCTTACATTTTTATAATCTGAAAAACCTTCATTTGCCACAAAGAAACTTATGGAACCATTTAGACAAAAAATGTTCATCAATGGCATCGTGAAGCAACTTTATTTTTAAGAGTGTGGTGCAACTTACTCTCTCAGTTGGTCACGAGCACATGACTCGTGCACACTCCTTTTTTTTTTTTTTTCTACAACATGAGATTGATCAATGCATGCTGATGAATAGTTTTTCAGTTATCATAGTTTATAGTTATATGGTAACAAAAATCTGAAATCTCATTTTACCTTCTGCATAGGCTGTCAATGTGACCAATTATGATGTTGGTAGGTCTTACATTAAAAAGGAGTTACATTCAACCCATTCTTTTTCATCAGTATTATTTGTGATTTGATTTTTTTTTTTTTTAATCGGAGTTCCTCTTTTTGCTATGTTATAAGCCAGGCTTCAGTCACCTTCACTTTCACTACTGAATTTGCGTTCTTATGGCGGTTTTCCGCTGCATGGTACGGCACGGCACAGCTCCCTTTTGGGGGGTTTTCCACCGTGTACAGTACCTTGTACCTTTCCCATTACCAACTACCACCACGTCCCAAGTTACAAGTTAACAGTAACATTACCAAAATGTGACGTGTAAACCCTGCTGATCACTGATTTGCTGGAGAGAATCGTCACTACCTGCATCATTGAACTTGCGACACAAGACCTGCTAGATTAAAATCAGCACAGCCAGCGAGGACTGAACATTGAATATAAACATTTCATTTCATACCTGCACTGTAGCTGTTTACCACTTTGGCTTACCGGAGCAGCAGTACCTCCAGGCTTCTTCTGGTGACGCTTTCCAGATTGCGGATGGTCAGATATACAGAAATTGTAATTCACAGCAAAGAAGAAATACGAGCATAATGTAACCAACAACAAATCCGAAATGCACCGGCATCTTATGTTCATGGAGATGAGAATTAAAAAACTCCTAGTGGAAACACAAACTGAGCTAAGCCGTACGATGCAGTGGAAAAGTAGCATTAGTGTCTTACAAGAAATCATAATTGTCTGCTGTGCTTACATCTTTACACCTTTCACTTTCTAAGACTAAAATGAATGCTTGAAAGATAGATTCATTATTATTCTTAATGAAAAGCACAACAACAACAGAACAGTAGAACAATGACAAACTAGCTTACATAAAATGTATTAACAAAAACGAATAAGACGAGGCATGGCATACACCACATGCTGTACTATATATCGACTAATGAATTACAGAAAGCTTAGCAAACTTCTCAGAATGAAAACAAAATGTTCACCTTCTCTGTTTTAAGAAAGAAGTGGTCTTTTACTTTCATTATACATTTTTGTGCTCGTCGGCGAGTATAACCAGGCTATACACCTGGTTCTGCAGCACACACTGTAAAGTGGAGAGTAGAATAGACGCTTTGGAGCAGAGCAGACCATACACTCACAGAAATGCGACCACGTCAAATTTTACCTCGCATTTTGGTCGTAGTCTAGAGCCCTGTCCAGGACTCATTGAAATCGAAGACAACTCTCTTCAGGGTTGCGTTTTGGTTAAGTAATGCAAATCAGTAATAACTAAGCATTAAGATAATTGCAAGATAGACTGTTATTACTGTTATCACAGGGCACACATATCTCTGGTGGGCTCTTAAATTGGAAGTGTGCATGATAAAAAAAAACATATACAAATAAATAACATAACATCAACAAAACTCAGACACTCAAACAACAACAATCACACACATAATATAAAAAAATAAATATATATCATACATACATACATATACATATACATATATATAATATATATATATATATATATATATATATATATATATATATATATATATATATATAAAAAAAATCTGAATTACAGCATTGAATTTCATAATGAAAATGTTACATTTTATTACACTGTTTTATTACACTATTTAAACCGTTTGATACTAGATTATACTTGTTTTACTTCAAAGCTTATATTATTTCTATTGGTCACTCAGAACAGACATTCAAGTAAGGCTTTTATGCCGAATCTTCACACGAGATCTAGTAACAAGCCAAAGACTGCCCCCCAACCTCATGCTGAATTTTTTTTTGATGTATGAAAAACTGTTGCGGCCAAGCTCTCTAAATGTGTGCATTTTTGCATGCAGAAATGTAATATATCTGCCCCGATTAAGACCTAAAGTAGGATCGGCCTGTCAGCCATTGATGTAATATATCTGCCCCGATTAAGACCTAAAGTAGGATCGGCCTGTCAGCCATTGCAGGTCATCTGATAACGATGGGTGGACAATCAATTATATAAGCTGAATGGATGGTATAAACCAGGGATAGGCAACTCCTGGAGTGCCGCTGTCCTGCAGAGTTTAGCTCTAACCCTAATCAAACACACCTGAACAAGCTAATTAAGGTCTTCAGGATTACTAAGGCTACAGACAAGTGAGGTTTTTTCAGGGTTGGAGCTAAACTCTGCAGGACAGCGGCACTCCAGGACCGACCTTGCCTACCCCTGGTATAAACAGAGCAAGAAAACACGTGAATAGCATAAAAAGGACTGGGAAAAGGCACCGCCTCAGCCCACAAAATGCAGAAACTTTAGCAGCAAACGGTCAAATGTCACACAGAGGACCTATTCTATTATCTCAAAGTTGTCAAAACTCCAGCAAATCAAATCAGTACGTGACTGCAACTAGGGCTGCCCCCTAATAGTCGACTAACTGCTAGTCGACAACAAGAAGCTTGGTCAACCAAAAAAAAAAAACAAACAGAGAAAAAAAAACAAACAATAATCCACAAGCAAACTCACGCAGTCTGTGACTAACAGAACATTAACGACTGGTGTATGTGGTAATATAGGCATCCAAATGCTCACGCTCACCTATCATGATCAACCTCAAATATGGCTTATCATCTGAAAAGTATTAGCACAGGGCTCCAAACTGCGACTAAAACAGTCGCATTTGCGACCATAAATATTAATTTGCGAGTGACGTTTTTGCTGAGGTCGCCAGTGGCGACTACCCGCCGAAAGCTCCTCCGGATTTAACCGCTAAAAAAGTTTTCTCAGGCGGATGATTTGCTTCATTCTAGCAGCGCCCCGTCTGTGATAAAATGAACTCGGGCCGAAGGTTAATACACACAACTACACCGAGTGTGGACCTGCCGCGTGTACAACAGCTTTCAGCTGAGATCGGCCCATAGAGAAAAAGCCGTCTGTCAGCCAGAAGTGTTTTGTAGAGTCGGCGAGGCTCTGGCCCATTATCTTCTCACCGATGCCGAGACTGAACCGACAGAGACGCATTTCAGCCAGAATCAGCCCAAGTGTTATTGCTATCTGGGTATATATTTACATGTTATAACTTAAAAATTTGAAAGTAATGCCTTTTTTCCTAATTGTTTTGCGATCAAATCTTTTGTTATGTTCACGTATTAAACTGAGACGATGCGCATCAAAGTTTTAGTCGAAAAACAGAGTTTCAGACAGTCCTCATCTCTGCCGCACATCAGTGCTGACGCACACAGTATGATAAACGCAGCTCCGCTGTGCAGCGAGAGAGAAATGACGGAGACGGAAGAAGGGAAAGTGCAGAAAATACAGTGTCTATTTCGTGCACAACTCAAACAAACTAGAACAGGTAAAGCTGACAGCTGTTTGAATATTTGCAATATCGTTAACAATTCTCGTTTATAATAATAACTAATACGGCTTCTTCTAAACAAGATCTTGGTCTGTGTTCTTTTAATGCGTGAACTTCATTATTTGAAGTGCAACTGCCGTCCAGTAATCGCAAAAAAGCTCTGTGCTTTGTCACTTTTTAATAAAAAAGTACCAGCTTTAAAATTATTCCGAATTCATAATGAAATTCAAACAATACAGTTTTGGCTCTTCTTAATGGGGCAGGTGCGGTCGCTTTAGCGCCTCAGTTCAAGGGCAAGTGAACCCATTTAATCTTTCTCTTTACTAATATAGTACATAGTGAACATGAATTAACATCAAAAGGTAGGCTATTTTATAAGAGATCCTACAGTACAACTTACTGAAATGTCTCATGTGTGTGGAGCCCAAGCTACACTCAGTGGCCAAGTGATGCTTATGCTCCATGATACTGGTACAGACTCTGTGTAATGAACAGTTCTTTGTGACTGTAGATTTCAAGCTGGAAAAGACATTTAGTTCCCACTTTAAGTGAACCTTAGTTCCCAGGTCATCTACAAGATGGATTAAAATGCTGAGAAAGGCAAGAAAAGATGAGACATAAACACATGACAGTATGATGGAAATGTTAAAAATGTAAATAAATAAATAATAATAATCATAAAATAAATAAAACACGTTTATTCTGTGGCACCTATAAAAATTATTTGGCTCCTAAGTCTTTTTTCTTATAGGAGCCAATGGCTCCTTACTCGATTTTTTTGTTTTGGAGCCCTGTAACAACTTTACATGGCCGCTCAATCTAATGTCAACCCAGAGAAATGTGCACTGTTTAACAACGTGTCTACACCGGATGCGAGCGGCATTACAACTGTTGCATCTGATGTAGACACAGTGTAAGTGAGTGTGCGGGGAGAGGAAGCTGAACAGTAGCTCACTGCAGGCAGGTCACTTGCTCTTAAAATACTCCGTAATTTTTGGTCATACAGATAAGAATAATAAATCTTTCGAATCTGTAAAGACAAAACCAATATCTGTGCACACTCAATATCAAAACAAAACGCACTTATAAAAAAATAGGAAAATAAACAGGATGCGATTTCTGCTGTTTGTCTCTGTGAACTTGAACGCGAAACTCCGTGTAAATCTTTGCCTTACAGACATTAAAAATATGTCTAGCAAAATGTCTACTTTAAAATGAACTAATTCAAGTGGAAAACAAATATTCTCAGATTATGTAATCTGTGTGAAACATGCATACAGGCGCATCACTACTGTGGAGATGAGTCAGTGTGGCCGACCATCTCTAAAACTAAAAACTAAGAAAGCACTAGTTTTTTTTAAAGAATTATTAAAATGTTAATGCAGCCTCCTTACTGTTTCTCCCTGACACATTCATAATCATTACTTCTGCTTGTGCACTGTGGTAAGCTTTATTCATGCACTTGAGCGCTTATTTGGCTATGTATGCAATTAAAGACTTGGTATTATGATTTAAATAGCTTATTAATAAACATGTGATTAGTCGACTAATGCTTCAAATGAACTACTATTAGTCGATCAGAAAAATCTTTAGCCGGGGACAGCCCTAACTGCAACCCTGGAGTTTCAGAAGCCGCAGGGACCCATTTATCTCTCTCTCTGTTTCATATGGCGCTTTTCCACTGCGTGGTACGACTCGGCACGGCTCGGCTCAGTTAGCATTTCCACTGCGCTCCACTTACGCTCGTATTTAGTATCGCTAGAGTGGGCGGGATTATTCACGTCATTATAGTTGCGCCGCCTCTACTGCCACGACTCCTGAAAAACTTTTTCATTCCGCGTCGCCCCATCAAGCTCTCGCTGGAACGTCTGTACTTCCTCAACAGACAATGAAACAGCCACTTTTTGGTTGTAAAAAAAGGTGCGCTCGTTCAAAACAGTTGCTTTCGATTCTTTGCCCGCTGTGCTTATTTAAATCAAGTGGTTCTGTTGACGTGTATATATAAACACTTATGACACCTTAACACATGACCAAATAGTTATGTTTAGTGGTGGCACGGTTAAACCGAACCGTTTGGTTCACCACACACGGTTCGGCACGCGCTCGGACCGCAGTTCAACTTAAATCTGATAAAGCATCTGTAATATGGTTTGCTATAAATAGCACGTTAAACAAACAAGGTTCAGCTAATATATGTTTCTGTTGATGCATGCGCATTCTGGAATCCCAGACATTATAACAACAGCGATGAGAAAAAAAAAAAAAAAACCCTGGACAAATCATTCATATTATATATATATATATATATATATATATATATATATATATATATATATATATATATATATATATATATAATATATATATATATATATAGATAGATGTGGCATGACAGATCGCTGTATAAATGCCTTGGAGAGTGTTGTTATAATCCCAACAGAAGCACTGACTAGAGCGGCCGTGATCGGCTCCGGTTCCCATGGCAAAACCGAAATATATCAAGATTTTATATCAATTTTCTACATTGCCCAGCCCTATGTTTTTTTGTGTAATTTGGAGATTGATGTTAAAATATATCAGATAACAAATTTTACTGTTCAGTGTGATTAATCACAATTAATTACAGAAAGCGGTGTAATTAGTTCAAATAAGTTAATTTTTTGGCAATCACCAGCATTATTATGTATATATACATATATACATTATATATATATATATATATAATAAACACTTATGACACCTTAACACATGACCAAATAGTTATGTTAACATTGTTCATTGGCTATATATAAACACTTATGACACCTTAACACATGACCAAATAGTTATGCTAACATTGTTCATTAGCTAACATAAAACAGATGAACTAGGTCAACAAGTACAAACAAAAATAACAACAAATGTCTCCAGATGCATCTCCATAGTTTGATTATAATGTGACTATTGTGGGCCAATTCAAAGAAAACACCCAGCGCTTTTGAATAGCACATGCAAAAACCTCGGGGCTCCCAGACAGATGAAAGAAAGAGGAGTTGTTGTTCATGGTTCTTAGGGCAAGCAGATTAAAATAGCCTTTTTAAAATGATAAGTGTTCACATAGTGTGCTGTGATGCCCGTATGCTCTCACAAAACCAAAAGAACAGCTATTAATGCTAACATTTGACCTCTTGCACCACACAACCAAAGCAATCTATGTCCTCTCACATGCTCTAGAGCTGCGCCTACAGCAACCAATACACAACACTCCAACAAGACACTGAGGTGGGTTCAGTGCAACAGCTCAAGTTTTTAGGGTCATACGAGATTGTTTTCACAGTGGATCTGGAGCTAAACATAACCCAGACTAATCATCCAAATTACAGCCCAATGACCTGTGTGTGCTGGCAAACCAAACAGGACCGACTGAACTTTTAGTCAGGGCATACGGTCAGGTGGTAAAGCTCCTATTGGACATATGATATTGTGAAAAGATTTTTATCAAGAATGTCAACCATATATGTACGCTCTAACCCCAAACTCAGTGGAAAAATCATCACTTCATGATGTAGTTACCTTGCCCTTCAGCAACACAGAACAAACAGGCAGTCATAAGAATGAGAACCTCCACAGGCAAATCACCGACCCCAGAGCAGGACGTCTTTATCTCAGTGTTCTTTCGGTCACATAATTAGGCTACAACCTAAAGTTACATGTTTATTTAACACTAGTATATTTTCTCATAGTGCAGCCATTACATCGAAAAGGAAAAAGCCACACAAGGCTGTATATTACAGTAATTTAACCAAGAAGATTACAAGGGGTTTTAAGCACTAAAGGAATAGTTCACCCAAAAATAAACATCTGCTGACCCTCAGGCCTTCCAAAATGTGGATGAGCTTGTTTGTTCATCAGAGCAGATTTGGAGAAATTTAGCATTTCATCACTTGCTTACCAATGGATCGTCTGCAGTTCCAAACAGCCGTTAAAAACATAATCCAAGCAGCCATGTCTTAGAATGAGAAACCCCCATGTCGTTCCAAACCCATAAAAGCTTCGTTCGTCTTTGGAACACAATTTAAGATATTTTGGATGAAAACCGGGAGGCTTGTGACTGTCCCATAGACTGCCAAATAAACAACAGTTTCAAGGTCCAGGAAAGTATGAAAAGCATCGTCAGAATACTCCATCTGCCATCAGTGATTCAACTGTAACGTTATGAAGCGACGAGAATGTTTTTTGTACATGAAGAAAACAAAAATAACTACTTCATTCAACAATTCCTCTCCTCTGTGTCTCTCCAAATCAGCGTAGCACCATTTTGACAAATCTGAGCTGTATGCAGGCGGCATACGCTCTTCTGTGTCAGCCGCGCCACAAGGATACTTTTTTTGTATGTCTTTACGCTTTGGTTTGAAAGAAAACAGTGCATCGCTGCTGACACAGCCGTGTACAAAAAGTACTGTTGTCGCTTCATAATGTTACGCTTCAATCACTGATGGCAGATGAACTATTCTGACGATGCTTTTCATACTTTCCTGGACCTTGACACTGTTATTTATTTGGCAGTCTATGGGACAGTCACAGGCCTCCCGGTTTTCATCCAAAATATCTTAAATTGTGTTCCGAAGACGAATAAAGCTTTTGCGCGTTTGAAACAACATGATTTTAAAACAAATCCATCATCTAGGTGTTTTACCTTTAAACCATCACTTCTATTCCACAATCCATAACACCTTTAAACCATCACTTCTAGTCCACAAAACACAAAAAAGGTGTTTTACCTTTAAACCATCACTTCTATTCCACAATCCATAACAATGCTTTAGGGTAATAGGGTAACAGTGAATTATAAGCCTACTTCCAAAAAAAAAAATAAAAAAACACAAACAAACAAAAAACAAACAATCAAACAATACTAACTATTAAATCACTTTAACAAATACCATGTTAAACCACATTATACTAAATGTAAAACAGTTACAAAATATTAGATCTCAAATATGCACAAATTACACCTTGGCCTGGTTTCCCAGACAGGGCTTAGGTTAAGCCAGGATTATGGCATTGTTCAATTACGACAATAACATTAATCTTGTGCAACCTGAGAAAAAACAATGGACCTGACATATTTTAAGATACATCAGTGCAAGTTTCTTTCAGGTAAAACAGCCCAAACATGCATTTTAGTCTTATAATAATAATAATAATAATAATAATAATAATAATAATAATAATAATAATAATATACACACACACACACACATTATATATACAGGTCCTTCTCAAAAAATTAGCATATTGTGAAAAAGTTCATTATTTTCCATAATGTAATGATAAAAATTAAACTTTCATATATTTTAGATTCATTGCACACCAACTGAAATATTTCAGGTCTTTTATTGTTTTAATACTGATGATTTTGGCATACAGCTCATGAAAACCCAAAATTCCTATCTCAAAAAATTAGCATATTTCATCCGACCAATAAAAGAAAAGTGTTTTTAATACAAAAAAAGTCAACCTTCAAATAATTATGTTCAGTTATGCACTCAATACTTGGTCGGGAATCCTTTTGCAGAAATGACTGCTTCAGTGCGGCGTGGCATGGAGGCAATCAGCCTGTGGCACTGCTGAGGTGTTATGGAGGCCCAGGATGCTTCGATAGCGGCCTTAAGCTCATCCAGAGTGTTGGGTCTTGCGTCTCTCAACTTTCTCTTCACAATATCCCACAGATTCTCTATGGGGTTCAGGTCAGGAGAGTTGGGCAGGCCAATTGAGCACAGTAATACCATGGTCAGTAAACCATTTACCAGTGGTTTTGGCACAGTGAGCAGGTGCCAGGTCATGCTGAAAAACGAAATCTTTATCTCCATAAAGCTTTTCAGCAGATGGAAGCATGAAGTGCTCCAAAATCTCCTGATAGCTAGCTGCATTGACCCTGCCCTTGATAAAACACAGTGGACCAACACCAGCAGCTGACATGGCACCCCAGACCATCACTGACTGTGGGTACTTGACACTGGACTTCAGGCATTTTGGCATTTCCTTCTCCCCAGTCTTCCTCCAGACTCTGGCACCTTGATTTCCGAATGACATGCAAAATTTGCTTTCATCCGAAAAAACTACTTTGGACCACTGAGCAACAGTCCAGTGCTGCTTCTCTGTAGCCCAGGTCAGGTGCTTCTGCCGCTGTTTCTGGTTCAAAAGCACACGCCTGTGCACGGTGGCTCTGGATGTTTCTACTCCAGACTCAGTCCACTGCTTCCGCAGGTCCCCCAAGCCTGGAATCGGTCCTTCTCCACAATCTTCCTCAGGGTCCGGTCACCTCTTCTCGTTGTGCAGCGTTTTTTGCCACACTTTTTCCTTCCCACAGACTTCCCACTGAGGTGCCTTGATACAGCACTCTGGGAACAGCCTATTCGTTCAGAAATTTCTTTCTGTGTCTTACCCTCTCGCTTGAGGGTGTCAATGATGGCCTTGTGGACAGCAGTCAGGTCGGCAGTCTTACCCATGATTGCGGTTTTGAGTAATGAACCAGGCTGGGAGTTTTTAAAAGCCTCAGGAATCTTTTGCAGGTGTTTAGAGTTAATTAGTTGATTCAGATGATTAGGTTAATAGCTCGTTTAGAGAACCTTTTCATGATATGCTAATTTTTTGAGATAGGAATTTTGGGTTTTCATGAGCTGTATGCCAAAATCATCAGTATTAAAACAATAAAAGACCTGAAATATTTCAGTTGGTGTGCAATGAATCTAAAATATATGAAAGTTTAATTTTTAGCATTACATTATAGAAAATAATGAACTTCTTCACAATATGCTAATTTTTTGAGAATGACCCGTATATATAATTATGAGACTGAAAAAGGAATTGAAATGCAGTTTGACCATTGTAAACCAAAACTGCAATAAACATTTGATAAATACTATATATAACATATTTTCCTAAAAAAAAAACAATCAAAACAAAAATGAATCTAAGTTATCCTTAAAAATATCACACATCAAAAATTAAAAAAATCTTCAGCAGTCAGAGTGATGGTTAGGTGACAGTCTTGTATGCCTCACACGATGAGCAGGCTTTCTACCGCATGAATGTCTGTATGCTATACTGAGATCATGCTGCGGCAGGCAACCACCACACGATACACAATGTTCTTCACAAAACTGTGATATGATAAAACTGTGATATATAAAAAAAAAAAAAAAGTAAGCAAGCACTCCTTCGAAAGCCTCTTGAAATATGTTATCTCGAAACTTATGTAATCCACTTATGTTGAAAAACAGAGAACAAAGCTCACAGAGAATTGATCTACTTGCACACACACCCAAAATACATGCATAAATAAATTATGCATGCTGTCATCTGCATTCTATCTCTACCTGTATCAACTTTTAGTGCACTGATGTATTTCTAATCATTAAGTCTTCATTCATAATGAATATTACTTTTCCCTGCTTGCCCATTTAAAACACACTAGTAACATTAAAAGTACCAGTACTTCAGGTTTACTCGAACTCGATACTGAAAAATGTAAAACAAAATAAAATAATAATAATGACCTAATTTGTTAATATTGATATGGATATGCTTGCAATAGTATAATTTTTTTTGCTGTAATAATAATAATGACCTAATTTGTTAATATTGATATGGATATGCTTGTTTTTAAATAAAGGCTAGTGTTCAATAGTATAATTTTTTTTGCTGTAGACAAAAAACAAAACCAAAAAAAAGTCACATACATTTGCCATCCAAACTGGCATCATGGCAGATACTGAAGTAAAATAACTTGCTTCAATGGAATTCCTAGACAAACACTGAGTTAGTTTGGCTTAGTTCTCACACAAAGACAGGAAAAGGGAGATCTCCATGCTTCCTCTGTTTGTTTGCCATGTGGACACCCAGAGACAGTGCCAGACCACTAGAAACAGTGTTGCCTGGGCCAGAAACAAACACCGGAGACATTGTTCTGATGCATGAATCTGTTTGGCACCCTGCATAGAAATGTGAATATGTGTAATGGTCAAGGCTCCCAGAATATTTTAAGATACAGTGTGGTTAATCCAGACCATTGTTGTAGCATGTAGATGCAAAACATCAGAACTTAAACTAACTCTCACAGTACTTTGATGAATTTTACCAAAATACCGTCAAAACACGTGTATTTTATCCCCAGAAGCTATTTTTAACAGGGGACCCCCCTTGAAAGAGACTGGGCTAGTTTTGAGTACTGATTGGGCGGGTTATTTTTGTGAAAACCTGGCAACACTGACAAGAGACCAAAACTGATGCGAAGGAATGTGGGCTCGTGATGGCAAACAAAAGACGAGAAGATAAAGGTGGTTGGGAGAAGCTAAAAAGTAAAAAAGAAAAGCGAAGTTACACCTTTGCCCGCCTCTTTCACTATGCCCAGCATGTAGCCTATAGCACTATTACAGGGTTTTTCCTACATTGAAAATTTTATGGCGGCCGCCAAAATGATTTTTTGTCCCGCCAAAGACTTATAAAATGCAATGACTGAAGCCCCTTTCACATTGCGATTCCGGCAAATAGACTGAAGCCCCTTTCACATTGCGATTCCGGCAAATACACGGGTAATGTGTCCCGGCATTTGTACCCAGGTCGCTAGATTTTTGCATTTTCACACTGCCAGTGATTACCCGGAATATGTGCGTGCGTTCACACACAACCCGTAAAGGTCCCGTAAAGACACGTGATATCAGGGTGTGACGTGTATTGTACGAGTCGAAAACGCTAGGCACGTTACCTTTCAATGAAGCTGGCGAACAATCTCAGCTTCAGCGCGGAAAGTAAGGAACTAACTAACTGATCTCTGCTTCGTTACAGTTTGCACATATTTTTTCGTTGCGAACGTTGATCTGCCTTCAAAACACGATAAAAGAGTCGCGCGATAACGCGCGTCATCACTACAACACGGCATTAGTTCTGGCTTTTGTTCACACAGCGCTCGTTCCGGGAATGAACCCGGGAATGTTACTAGGTCCCCGACCTGGGTTCAATCCCGGAATCAATCCCGTGACGTGTTTGCTTTCACACAGAAGTCGACCCGGCAATGTTCCGGCAATTTGCCGGGTCCGACGTGCAGTGTGAAAGGGGGTTCGAGAGAACGAGCACAGCGCCCCAACCCCGCGCAGGCACTCACCTGCCCCTATTCTAACGATCTAAACGCAAAGTGTAAAGCGCACGGCGCAGGTGCACTCAGGGCGTGTCCAAATC
Organism: Cyprinus carpio; assembly: GCF_018340385.1. NCBI lineage: Eukaryota > Metazoa > Chordata > Actinopteri > Cypriniformes > Cyprinidae > Cyprinus > Cyprinus carpio. The sequence goes on along the minus strand of NC_056584.1, from coordinate 5,966,544 downwards.
CACTTTTGCTACTTTAACGGCGGAAAAACGGTTGGCGCGCCGGGGCGCATGGTCTAAACGGGTTGTCCCTATTCTCTTAATGAGTAATGGGTGTTTTTTGGGCGTAATGTGCAATAAACTAATCAGAGTCTCATCTTCCAACGCAGAGCCAGTTGCGCTCGTGCCATGACGGATTTGCTATTTAAACGGCGGAATTTGGCAAGCGCAAAGACAGAACGCATCTCCGGGATGAAACGGCTGCTCGTGTGCGAGCAAATAGATAGCCTAATTCTGATACATGCGATGACTTGACATGTAGGCATTTTTATATTTAATAGCCTACAAAAAGTTATTATGCATTGCAATCCTTTAATTTTTAATATTTGGCATGTTTTGTGCTGCTGTGCGTCCATGTGTTTAATAAGCAGCGTGCACTAACACGCTCTTTAAATAACAGAAAAAACATCGCGCCAGACCAGGTTTGAGTTGGTCTATGGCGCAGTCTATTTTCAGCTCCTTAAAATAGCAATGCGCCTGAACACACCTCTTTTTTAGACCAGCACACCCATGGGGCGCACAAATGGGCGCAAATGCATTTGCTAATTAAACGATGTGGCACTGGACGGGAAAATGCGAACGGCGCCGGACTGAAACTAGCAAACACTTGTGCTGCGACTTGCGTTGCATTGCGCCGTGTGTATGATAGGGCCCTTCGTCTTCAGTTCTGTCTTTGCTCTCTCCCTCGCATCAAAATCAACTGATCCTAAAGGTCGGAAGACCGAATCCATGTTTCACGTGGTGCATTCGGAGAATATTTTTGCTGAATTTACCGCTGGGTGTGAATTGCAGTGAAAAAAAATTGGCTTATCTTCTCTTACAACTTGTGACAAGCATTCCGCACACGCAGCTGACATAACTTTAAATAAATGCAAAAAAAAAATAAAAAATTATATCCAGTTATGAAGTGGTTTTTTTGTGTGTGTGTGTTGACGAATCTTTCGCGATGTCCTAACAGCCAGGATTCCCACACAACACGTCCGCTAAAGTCCGATTCGCTACCTAATGACTCCTTTGAGCCGATTCATTATAATGAATGATTAAAGCAATTGGTCTGCCCGTCAGTGTCTGAATCAGTGTATAACAAATCATTACTTCTTAGAAGAAAATACACATTTGAAATGAGGAAGTAAGTGTGCTTACCCCATTTAGCAAGAGTGTTTAGTAAAATTTAGCCTTAATCCACAGTATGTATAGGCCTCTGCCAATGTGTAGTAAATTGCCTATAAAATCATTTAAAGTTAGACTGGAGTGAGATAAAACTAGATCAAAGCACAAAGCAAGCTGTTGCTAGCTGGCTGCTAATTTTATTAAATTTTATATGGTAAAAATTACACTATTACACCTTTTAACGCTACATTTTTAATGCTACTTTTTAATTGATATGATTATACTAAAACAATAATCAGGTCTATCAAAAAAGGATTTTATCTTTCAAAACCATGAAAGCCAGTCGTGGAAAAATCACAGCTTGTTTTGCAAAGAGGGCAAGAAAGGATGACAGTGAGAGTGACAGGTAATATCTGTGTCTGATAATTGCATAATTTGTAAATAGATAAATTGTGATACCTTTGACAATTTCAAATATACTTTGGTCCAAATGATGTTTACATGTAAAATAAGTTTTAATCGCTTTCTTTAACTATCTAGCCTGACAGTGATCGTTTTTTCATGAATAAATAGGATAAGAAAAAAAAAATAAAAAAATCACAAATTGTTTCTTATTGTATTTCTGTTTCTTATTGTATTTATTTTAAATTTAACATTTATTGTTAATATTGGGCTTGCGGATCATGGGTACTAGGGTACTCTTTGCTCTGTGTGGATAACCATGTCGGTCAGCCACCACCGAAGACCAATTTTGACCCAGGAAAAACCCTGTATAGTTAAAACCCCACGGGTTACAATCCACTGCTATTTATTACTCTGCATTGTCTGGCATGAATATTCCATTCATTCATAAAGAGACAGCAGCGATTCTACAACGGGTTACATTTGAGAGATATTCAGTTAGAAAATAGAGTATATAAAGTAGCCTATAAGGTGATTAGTCTGATTAACACACACACACACACACACACACACAAAGACATGTGAATACTCAAATTAAAGAATTCTGTTGTTTCAGGTTTCTATATTCTAGGTTTATGTTTATCATTGTCATATACATTTTGCATTCTGCTCTTTTTATGTAGATTTCAATTATTTTAGTTCATACAATAATACATTTATTTCAATCCTCTGTTGAAAAAAAGAAAATATAAAGCATCACATAATTTGCAATGGTTTTACTGGTTATAAGGAAAATTGTATTGGTTTTAATGTTAACTGTAATGGCGCCTGTTGGTCTCTACTGGTAATTGGTCGCCTTCTATTCATGGCTTTTGTTAGTTACTAAATCCTTATGTAATATGTCCCAAAACACACTACAGGAAACCATTATTTAATGGTTTTAAATGTTCAAAGTTAATGGTTTGTAATGGTATTTGTAGTGGAAATCATTCAAAATTCTGTTTTAATTGTTTTTGTCAGTAGGGTCATCATGGGTGTTGTCATGCTATCTGCCATAAATGCAACAGGATTGCTGTAATATTGTGAGATAGTAATGGCTGTTTGTAGTTGTGGTTGGCCTATTTGGGCCGTTTTTTACTCCCAGTCCGTCCCTGCATCTAAGCAGTCTTCAGAGGAAGCATCAAGTTGGCATGTTACAGTGTTGCCAAGTCTGCGGTTTGGGGAACCCCTCCATAAAGACCCCCCTCGAAACGCGATTGGGCTAGTTTTGAGTAGCAATTGGGTGAGTTTTGGCAACCCTGGCACGCTACATACGGAAATGATTGAAAGCGTATAAAATATGAACGTATTTCAAAAGGGCACACTGAAATTACTGAAGACTTCGATCTTAAAATAATATATAATAAGGTAATATATATATATATTCTTATTTATTTATTTATTTATTTATTAAAAGTCTTTCTAAAGCAGTGGTTCTCAAAGTGTGGGGCGCACGAGTATTGCAGGGGGCGTGTGGGCCATCAGCAGAAGAAGAAAATAAACAAAAGAGTAAACAGTCAAATCGTGTTAGAAGTTGGGCATCACTGATTACAATGCCTTATACTAGTGTAGACAGCATCACTGATTATAATGGGTTTTACTGTATTTTGCCACTCGCGTCCAGTGTAGACACAGTGTTTAATGTCGTTGGTGAGGAGGAAAGCCTGTGTGTGTGTCCTATGCCTTAGCGGACAGCATGAAACCTACAATAAATAAATAACAGAGAATAATAATAACAGTTTTTCCTCTCTATGCTATTTTTCAATGTTTCAAGTGATGCAGGTGTTTTTCTCCCTGCAGGTTTTTTAAATGAAAAAAGCATTAATTTTTCATAAAGTTCAGTGAAATTATTTGGCAGTGACTCTGAATGACCTAAAGTAGTGTGGTAAAGCAACAGATTTGTTTTTATATTTCTGCAATCTACTTTAGTTTGTGTGATTTGTAAATTAATGTTTACACCAGGCTTATTTGTCAGTGCTTTATGTTGTCATAATTATTACATGCTTTACAAGGTTGGAAGTTCAGCAAATCAGTCAAATATACTATTGTGATTGTAGTTGTTTAATAAAAATGTCATGCATATCAATTCATGCATCGCCTGATTTCAACATAAAATAAACCTTACCCACATAAAATAACAAATCTTTATAAAATATCTAATATTGTGTTGGTCATACTATACAATGATTTTAACTAGTCTTTGTTGAATAATACAGAACATATAGAGCTTTAAAAAAATTTGCATATTAAATCGCAATCACAATATTGGTTATATAAAAAAAAAAAAAAAAAAAAACCGCAATTACATTATTTTCCAAAATCGTTCAGCCCTAACGAAAACACATTGTGACATTCACTGTAGTAATTACTTCTACCACAAGGGAAAACATTTCAAACCAAACTGGTGTTTCACATTATAGTAATAATAGAAACAGTAAACTGAACTGCTCTTTATAAAAGAGCAACTCTTCTTGAAAAGAAAGCATGATTCTTCCAGTTATGAAACCACGGGGACTGACAGTTAACTACCTTCCTCAGTGTACATGGCAAGAGCGAGGTTCAGGTACAGGTTGCGAGGTCACATTATGAGAAGATTAGTTGTCCAACAGATCACAAATACTGTGGTTCAGCTCACAAAACTTTACATCAATGTATCTCTGTTTTCCATTTATTAGTTAAAGCACACTTTAAGTACTTCTTCATTACCATAGCAAAAACTCCTAGCCTAACTAAGAAAGTTCAAACATGATTAAAAGCAAGTGAACAAAAAAGCAGCTTCATGCTTACTTCATATAAATAAAAGGCTGCATTATTATTTCCGCTAAATTCCCCATTTTAAAAATTACATAATTTTAGAGAATTGCAAGACAAACCATTAATTTAGCCTATATAGCGTGGCTGTCTTTTTATTTTTAAACAGGAGATTTAAATAATCAAATGACATGATTATTACATTACATTTATGCATTTAGCAGACGCTTTTATCCAAAGCGACTTACAGTGCATTCAGGCTGACATTTTTTACTTAACGTGTTCCCTGGGAATTGAACCCACAACCTTTTGCGCTGCTAACACAATGCTCTACCACTGAGCCACAGGAACATTAAATATTAATTTATTCTCATTATTCCAAGCATGTGCCATTTTATTAACAGCAGACAATCATGCAACTGACCACGTAAAGCGCCGGCGTTCCCACAAAAAAAATCACTCCTCCACCATGAATAAATCACCATCCAAATGCATGAGTTTTATCACTGAGGTGCCATGCTAATTTATTTGTACTGGACGTCCACATGAGAAACAATTAGCTTCCGAATAGTGCTTTTGTGCCTGTTCAAGCGCAAGGAGATGCAAAAGAAACGCACTGCTTTGTGCGCAGAAAACAGCACACGAGTACTGAATGGAGTTCTCTTTCACCTCTTCTTGGCGTGGAATGGTTTAAATCATTAGAATGTGTAAACTGGCAAGACAAAACAAATACAAATGATAAACTTTCACTCTATGATGGTTAAATTTTGCAACTAATCCACAAATTACATGCATGCCGAACTGTGGGGCCTGGTCCATACGGATCAACCACGATCCGTTTTACCCCTAGAGACGATCTATCTGAATGTGCTGATCGAGTGTCCATAACCACTGATGTGCATAACAGATAGCCCGTTCTACACTTGGTCCGTGGGGGGGAAAAAGCTTTAAAGGTCTAAAAAAATACAACACCTTCATGTGACCACAACATTTGCAACTAAAAATAGATCACAAGTGGTCAAAGGAAACAGTTGAGATGCATTTTAAATGCTCATTCTCGGCTGACCACTCGTGATCAGATGACCACCTGAGATGGATTTAAATTTCACGTGTAAACAACACCTGATATAATGAAAACAGCACAACAGTTGAGGACTTTGTGCTGAATAAATTAATCAAACCATATGCTTTCTAGGATTAATCCACATCAGATTCTTAAAAAATGAACTGCAAGTAACAGTCTTGATTAGACTGGAGATTAGACTGTACCTCTCTAAATTGTGAGCTGTGGCAAGGTTTCACTGTCCTACTTAGTGCAGACACTTGCACTGCTGATCCAATTACCGTCATGTGCTCAAACTCCCTGCGTGGCCAGACAGGAAGGACTCTCCCTGACTGAGACTATGTCAGAACACCACGATCACGGGAACAAAAGAGAGAAAGATTAAAAAAAAAAGAACATCCAATGATGAGAAACAATGATCTTCAACGATGAAAACTCTCAAAATCTATTCCAAATGTATATATAATTAGAAGACCTATTTCTAATTCAATAATTATTAAAAAGATATCGAAGCAGACATATTTAAAGACAGTGTACTATTCGTAGTGTATTGATTCCAAATTTGTTACCCAATTTGCTGAAACAAAATAAATAAATAAAAAAATACTTGATATGTCTAACTTCAAACTCAAACAACACCGCTCCATCTGCTACAGTAACAGGATAAAAAATAATTCAGGGGTCATGTGAGGCTGCCCTCCAACAGTCAACACAATTAGCACCATTCACTGTGATATGTACACAACAACACATCATTTGATCACTTCCAAGAAACCATCAACAAAGTAAGAAAAACTGTGAGCGATGACTGTTAGGGCTATGTTCTGTTTGGAGTCATTTCTACCTTTGAGAGCTGGAAGCTTCTGCAGTTCCCGGTTCTTGCTGAGGTTGAATCGTGACGAACTCTGTCGACGCTCCTTCTTTACAATCTGAGGCCCACCTGAGTACTTAATTTTGTTGAGCTGAGTGGGAGGTGGAGTGCTGTTGCTCGGACGCTTGCTGGCTGACTGCTGGGCCTGGGGAAAAAAAAAACAATGTTCAGAATCAAAATGGACACATTATGCCATTCAACGCTATAGCACCACTTTTGGTCACAGAAGGTCAGACTCCAGTGTCTTCCTGATGCCAAACACAATAGAAGAGACAAAATACTGCAACAAAAAGGAAAAAGGGGACATTCTCATTCTGGAGAGTGTTTTATTGGAGAAATATTTGGATACACTCATCAGTACTAGAGTCATCATCAATATTTCTGGTCAGTTTTCTCAGCAGAGAAAGACTATAAATTAAAAATGTGTGTATCTACTAAAAGCAAATGGTCAACTTTAGTACACTACCATATAAATGGCCTTAAAGACAATACAGTAAAAACTACACATTTAATCTATTGGGTCTTTAAAACAGCGGACTTCATTGTCTATAAAGTACATCAGTTAAGGTTATGCATCATACATTTCCTAGATCAACAGGTCTTCTCCTATACCTTGAATATCAGTCAATTACAGTTTTGTTTGCACCTCTATATACATATTAAAACTTATTCTTACATATCTGTATACATCATAACTTATTTACAAGGCTCTTAGAAAGCATCTACCAAACAACAATATAAATTTTAGTCAGCTAACTGCATTACGCCTCACTTGGAAGCAGCTGGCTGTAATGTAATATTAAGCACCAGTTAAATATATTTACAGGAATAATTAAGGAAAAACAGCTTCATGTGAGATCTATGTGGGACAGTCTTTATGTCATAAGTATTATTCACACCCAGTGGAAAAAACTAAAAAATATGACAAATGCAACTAACGTCAATGTGAAAAGTAAAAGAACAAATGACAGTGGAAAGATGGTCAGTAATAATTAAAACTTTGCATTATTCTAATTAGAAAACATAAGAACATGTAAAAGAAATTATATTTTGACATCTACAGTGCTCCTCTATTGATGTCTTGTATAGATGCTAAGAGTAACTTAATTTGGCTTTATATAAACATTTACACTTAATTTATAAGTCTAGCATAAACGGCTCATTTTCAACAAAAGTTTAAGTTTTATCCAATGGCAAAACATTGCATAAAACCAATGCACCCACTGAAAACTGCTGAAACAAAGCAACACATCACATCAGTCAACAACCTGAGAGCAAACTGCCTCCCTAACCCATGCGAGTTGAAGTCCACAACTAACCTAACCTACATACCTCCTTATTACCACATCTAGATTCAGCCCACATCAAACATTCATGAGTAGCCTGAGCTACACCATCAAATAAATATGTGTCATCCATTTAAGACAAGCATCACAGAAACCGTTTCAACCACGGGTGAAAAATACAGTATTACTATATCACAAAAAAGTGTGTAAAAGCCAAGGCAGATTATGCAACAACCACCATCTTTTATGACTGTGTGATATACATCTCAGCTAATGCAATATTTCTGACTCTGAGCTTCGTGTGCAGCTAGATTAAGGCAATTAATCGGGCCCCCAGTGAGAATGTCACACTAAGCTATCCAAGACTGCCAATTTTGCCCTACAAAATAAACGTTTCACAATCCCTGAAATTAATCTCAAGCAGCAAAATTGAGGCAAAAAAAAAAAAAAAATATGAGTGTGCACCTGGCTTTAGAAGCACATTGATTAAAGACAAAGCTGATCGCTGGTTTATAGGAACACAGAATCAATGCTAAACCACAATCCATGACAAGCACCATAGCTGAAGCAGTTCCAACTTGTAAGAGCTTTTATGTACTGAAGATTTTTAATGAAGAAAAAAAGCGACACCGTACACGAAACAAATGGTGTGTGTGTGTGTGTGTGTGTGTGAACAGACTGGCGCTGTGAAACACATGTTGAGGCTTGCCCATAGCATTGCAAAGCTGGCCTCGGTCACAGGGGTTGCATGGCTGAGCCTGACTTAAAATAGACCAAATCAATAAACGTTACCGCTGCTACGTCACACTCTCTGGCCGTTGATCCCAGCCATCAGTATCACTTTGATGAAGACTATTCATATTTCAGTCCCAACTTGGTTTACGGAGACAAGCTATTATGCCAGTAAAACTGCACACTTAGTGGTATAAAAGTCAATACGTAAATGCATACAAATGTAATTATCTTGCAAATCACTACTGACGCAAGAAGAAAAAAAAAAAAAAAAAATGTAGTACACTTTTCCTTTATCGCACTGAATGCTTCTTTGGCAGGGTCTAAAGAACAAGTCTGATTAGATGCGTTTCCCACAGCAACCATTAAAAAACTAGAGCAATGCAAAAGGTAGTAGTAAACAGTAGTAAACCTAGTATGCAAGTCTATTTACCTGAAATCTACACGTTAACTAAACAGCTAAATACTTTTTGTGTAGTCTTCTTTTTATGAACATGCGGACAAATCATGGAGAAATATAAGTACAAACACCATATTTATATAATTGAATGAATCAACCTATTAAACAAAACTCTCAAAACATTAAATTAAAAAAAGGATAAAGATATCATATTTGGAGAAACCGTGATTGATTGTGCAACTCGACGCTGTCGAAGCAAAACAGTAACTTGCAATTTAGCTGATCCGTACTCCTGTCACAAAATTAAGCACGACTTGAAGACAGAGAAGGAAGGACATACAAATATATTTTAAGCTACTGCTATCTGATTTATTAACACACAGACAAACCTTCAGTCTAGGCTCATTTTGAGAGAGGATTTGCGTTGCTTTATGTAGAAGAATAAAGGACAGCTTTAAGAGCCACTTCAATCTTGGCTATTTAATAAAGCAGAAATAGAAGTGAAGGTTTTCTGGAAGCAAAGTAGATATCAAGAGTTTTAACCATCCTCAGCATGATACACTTCAGACTTGTGAGTTTGACAAGCCCAATGTGCAACTGTAAAAAGAATAAATACAGAATAAATATCATCTGAGCTGCAAAAAGACAAGCAAATCAACAGGAAGTGCAGTGATTACTTCATTTATTACTATGCATAATGAACGCTGCCTCGCAAAAAGGCTCTGAAATTGAATTTTAGCCGTCTTGTGCCCTGAGGAAAGAAAAAGCCCAGCTACAACACTTAGCAAGCAAGTATTTGTGCCAAGTCCACAAGGCAGCCCTGCGGTCAAACAGAGTACGAGATATGTTTTTAAAACGGTCATCTTTACCTCTTCTGAGTTTTCAGTTCCAGCATCCTTTCCGCCACCGGCATTACTGTTTTTTGTGCTGCTTTTTGCAGATTTGGTTGGTTCCTGTAATGACCAGAAAAAAAAAAAAACTATAAATGAACTTCGAGTCATAAATCAAAGGAGGCTCCTAATATTTTGAGCACTTTTAACACAGCCCTTTTTCTTGGGGGTGGTCTGCATACAAGTCAAATCATGGGCAGGTCATGCTGCAGGACTGCTATGAAAGGTGGAGGCCACCAGCAGCCCAACTGCAACTAGATTTTGAATTAGGAAACACACACACAAAACACTGACTGCTCTCTGTGAGTGATAAATGACTTGAGCTCACACCGTCCAGCATCACATTCAGTGACAAACTTGTCCACTTATATATCGAGCGTTTACATAACGATGTTCACAGCCCATCCACTGAATCATTGACTCACGCAGGGACAGGAGAACATGTTTGTGTCCAGCTTATGCTGCAATCTGTCCACTAATACGCCTCTATTCACATATTAATCATAATCTCACTATAGAAAACTGATGTGTAAAACAGCTAATGAAGAGCATTCTCTCAAACATAAAAGACTCATATTTTAAATACACGTCACGCTGAGCTTAAAAAATAGTAATAATAAATAAAAAATCTTGTGAAAAATGTAACTGTCAGTATTTTGAGACATACAGGCACAGATGCGCCCTTAGCGGGCTAGCGGCTAGCGCGGCCTTCACTTACAAAAAACAACGCCAGCAAATGCTGCAGAGTAATTATTATACAAACAGAATTCTCGGATACATTAATTAGACACGTGGTATGATTGTAATCTGTACTTTACCTTCTCTTTTTTAGTTTTATTCGGCATTTTGCAAATGTTGTCTTTAGCCGTGCCTCCGCGATAAGGCTTCCCTCGCACTCGGGCTCTCGCGCACACTGTTACCTCCAGCTCCCCGCGCCTTCCCTTCGCCAGTAGCAATCCGATTGGTCAGCGAGGCTCGAAACCACCTAGCAACAGCACAGCGGAATTTTTCTATTGGCCGCTTTTTGAACCAGACGGTGTTGAGTTTTCCAAACGGGGTCCTGGCTGCGACGAGGAAGGGGGCTACAGCTGTTGTTGACGGCTTATCCTTCTCTCGTGGAGGTGCAGATTGTCACGAGAGGAACTGATTGTGGGAGGGAGACTTGTGTTGGTGACATTGAAAGTTAACTTGTCAGAATAGGGTCATCCAGAGGAAATTTTGGTTGTGTAAAGCAAAAGAGCTGGACCCCTTATATAATTTTACTTGTGAATATTGATGCAGTTGTTGAGGTCATCTGTGGTCCAGCTTCAGAGTAATTGTGTCATCAGATTGATTGTACTATAGTCAGTGTATTAAGGGTATTATCCTTTATGATAGTCATAAAAACTTGGTGCATTGAGGACGTTCCACTGCCATTTTCTTATAAATGCATGGTTAAAAATAATAAAAATAAAAATCACCAAATGTGGGTCTTCTTTATATATAATTCTTTACTTTAGAATTACTTTTACACATCTTTGTTATTTTTGTACACATCTAAAACACATATTCATTGTTTCATATTTAGACAAAATATTTATAATACAATTATAAAATCTATATTTTAAATTCAAAATAATATTTTGTATATTTTCTAAAGATTACATCAAAAAAGACGTCCGTACAGAAACATCTGCTGCCATCTATTGGCATGTTTTTCTCAAAACCATTTCGACACGATACATTCACTTCATTTTGATTCTAACTGCCAAAAGAAGAAAACAAGCATGATTCCATTCATGAGCTTTTATTTGAAAAACATAAAATATAATTTTCATTATTTTTATTTACCTGTCATTAACTACGGATTTCAAATATTGCATGTTTTAACAAATTCATAGTGAATAAATATGGTGATAAAAGGATAGTTCACGGCCAAATTGAAAATTAAATCATTATTTACTCTGTCCTCTTTCCAAACCTGTACGACTAGACAATTCTGACGAACTCAAAATAAGATCCATGGATTTTAATTGTATGTACAATTATTTTTTTTTTCAAAATATCTTCTTGTATTCTACACAATAAAGTTGGTGATTCGGCATTGCACGTGAGGGTGAGTAAAATAATTTTCAAGTTGGGGTGAACTATGCTGAACTTACTCGTAGAGCATCTTCAGTGTACTTGGATTATACTGATTAATTCACGATAGACTACCAAAACCAGTCAAGGCAAAAACACTTACCTTCATGGTAAACAGCAGATTCATGTTTAAGATGTTTTTTTGTTCCTCCCTGGATGCAGATGTCAGCTGTAATATTGCCGTCATTAAAACACAATGTAAACCAACCAACCATATCTCCAGCAAACTCCTGTCTAAACAGTGGAATTCCTAAATACATGAATAATCTTAAGGTTTGATTTCTTTCAGGATTCATGCATGTATGGGAAACTATTTGCATGTGAATAATGCACAGCTACAAATAAAAATAATACAAATTCAGTAGTCACGTTCAAGATGTTCGCTAAAAGCAATAACAGCATACTGGCTTTAATTTTGTAATTAAACTAGCAATTACACCAACATTCATGTTTGATGTCCATGCAAATATGTACACAGCGCAATGGGCCTCATTCATGAAATACCAACATAATGGATTTGTATATAACGTTCATAAAACCATGCTTAGTCAATGTGGCAAAGTACCTTATAGAAAGGTTTTATGAATGATTTACACAGTTCTGCTTATGTTTCATGAATGAGGCCAGATGTATGCAAAAGGTTAAAAAAAAGAATGCACAAGTCTAGTAACAGCAGTAATAAACATATCAGTAAGAAGCAAAGACAGAAAAGGTTGCTGTGATTTATTTGAGCTAGCACAGAACGTGTGCAATTACACCAACTATCTGTAGATGCTAAAGTAGCATGGTAGCAATGTTAACATTATAATACAACATTGATTCCTTTAAAAATTTTAAACTGGAAAGAAAAGCCATCAAAACCTATGGAGGCCAAGCCTGATATTTTCTGTTCAGAGTTGTGAACGCACATGTCCTTGAAGCATGAACTCCACACCATTTCTCTTCTCTGAGCCTGGATCTTTCTGGCTCCTGCATTAAAATATCTTCATTTATTTGAATGGAATGAACAGAGCAAATGGCTTTATAGACTTAAATGTTTGATACACATCATATTCATAGTATGTTTTACGTTACCTTTGGGAAAAAGGAATGGTTTCTGCTGGAAAAAAAATAAGGAAACAAGTAGCTCAACACCGGGTGCTTTTGACAAGATAGTGAAACTTTTACACATATTAAGGATTCATTACTAGATGAAAGCTCTCATTCTCTTAGAGGGATTCCTTCCCCAGCACCCACTTCAGAATGAATGCTTTTCAGTCCACGTTTTCACTGGCATTACCTGCCAAAAGGTTAAGAATAGACATGAAACATTCTAACTGGACAAAGCAAATACAAAGAATATTTCAAAATCACTTATTTACATTCAGAGGTAACATGTACAATCCCTAAACCTACTCATGGAAGGTCTTTTACAAAGGCTCAAAATTGAATTCAAATGTGTCCAAGTTCAGTTGCTCAGTGAAAGAACCAGGAAGAGGGGAGAAAGACATGGGTTCCTCAGATTCCAGAGGGTTTTCCTCTTCGTTATTTGTCTGCATTGTATCCTGACTATCTACTTCCATCACAGTTATATCCCCCACAGAGATTTCAAAAGATTTAAGCACTTGTTGATCATCAAAATCTTCCTCTTTTGCATCTTCATTTTGAAGGTCAGGTTTTAAGATGGCGTCTTCAAAGGCTTGTTCAAATCCTGAGTCCTCATTCTTGGGGGGTTCTTCTCTCTGGGCAACTTCTGAGTCTTCGTTTTTGGGAGATTCTTCTCTCTGGGCAACATTAGATTTTTCGTTCTTGGGGGGTTCTTTTTGGGCAACTTTTAAGTCCTCACTCTTGAGAAGTTCTTCTCTCAAGGCAACTTCAGACTCCTCGTACTTGAGAGGTTCTTCTCTCAAGGCAACTTTTAAGTCCTCACTCTTGAGAGGTTCTTCTCTCAAGGCAACTTTTGAGTCCTCATTTTTGAGAGGTACTTCTCCCAGGACAACTTCAGACTCCTCATTCTTGAGAGGTTCTTCACTCAAGGCAATTTTTGAGTCCTCATTTTTGAGAGGTTCTCCTCTCAGGGGAACTTTTGAGTCCTCGTTCTTGAGAAGTTCTTGGCTCTGGAAAACATCACTAGCATTTTTGTATTTATTGTTGGACTCTTTGCAGGTTGAACCACTGTCTTGTGGAGCAAATCCAGAGGTTTTTTTGTCGCCAACACTGGCACTGACAGAGGATTTAACCGCAGCGCTGCCACTGTAAAAAATGTCAAACAAGTCTTTTGCTTTTCCTGCTGCAAGGGTTGTCTTTGGCTTTACAGTTTTGGGGGGTGGGTCTCTGGCATTAAAAGAAAGCTGTGGAGGAGGACGAAGGATTACGGTGAGTTTCTGCTCATCCTCAGGCACTCCAGGAGCAGCCACATCAGACTCGAGAGTAATAACACACTGACTGGGAGTAACAGGTTTCATCTGGTTGGAATTTACAATTTTTGGAGCCGCAGTGGGAGACTGAAGTGGTACAGGTTTGTGGAAGATATCAACAGGCTTTGCAGAGGTGTCCTTTGTTTGTTTTAATTTCACCTCTTCTCCACTAAATGCCTTAGAGATGAGGTCTGCTGACAACGCTGGACCCTTCTGAGTTCCTGTTACAGGTGCAGGAGATTTGTCAGCAGATGGTGTTGGTTTATTTTGCACGCCTCTGTAAGACTTCCTAATAACCATGGGAGCTAGGGGAGGAGGCAAACTAGGATTAGTTTTATTTTCGTTGTATGCTAGCCATTCACCTGAAGGGGGAAGCACAGCCTTTCCTGACAATTTGATAGCAATGGATTTTGCAGCAGCTATAGACTTGGAAAAAGGATCTAGCTCAGCATCCGTGTTTTCCGCCGTTTCAGTAGGCATACTCTCTTCCTCTTCCTTTAAGAATTGCGCCGCCATCCTCTCTGCCTCCTTCTCAAGTGCAGTCTTCTGTGGCTTTTTCAGACCAAACTTTCCAAAGCCAAACCGACCAGCAGCTTCCTCGTTCTTCTTGCGAAGTTTAGCAAGCAAGGCGGGACTTGGGCCACATAAGACTTTAGGAGGCTCGCTAGGCTTCTCTGGTTCTGATTTGCCATCTTTAGCATTGGACTTACCTATGCTCTCCTTGTCATCTTTGGAATAACCAGCCTTGCCCTTCTGGTGCTGAGCTTTATCTTCCTTTTTTTCATACTTCCCATTACTCTCTTGGTCCTCATCCCACTTTGATTTCGGCCACTTCCCCAAGTCCTCATCTTTGTACTTTGACTTCTTCTCTTCAGCCTCCCGAGTGTATTTGTATTTCTTATCCTCTTCTCTGCCATACTTGGGCTTTTCCTCTTCTCTACCATATCGGCCCCTATCATCATCCTTTCTAAATCTATATCTGTCATCCTCTTGTTTATATCGATAGTGTTCATCATCATCTCTGTTTCTAAATCGGTCCTCTTCATACCTTGTTCTCTCCCCTTCCTCCTTCCTGTACCTATGTGTGTATTCCTCTTCTTTTCTGAAGCGGTTTCGCTCATTATCTTCTTTTTTGTACCTAGCTCTCTCCTCCTCTTCCTTTATTTTGGCTCTCTCGTCATCCTCCTTGTATTTTTGTTTATCTATATCCTCTTTCTTGTATTTCTCCTTGAGTTTATTCTCATTCTCTTTGACATTCTTATACTCTTCTTCCTTGCTGTACTGTGGTTTTGTCTCCACTTCATTACTTGACATTTTTCCTTTGTTGTTTCCTTTATCCTTTTTAGATTTCTTCATATCATCCTTTTCGTTGTCTTCATGTTTTCGCTTGTGATCTGAACTCTTTTGGCTCCCTAAGCCAGCCTGACGGTCCAGGTTCCTCCTTTGTTCATAGAGAGGATTTTCATAAATTTTTGCCTGGTGACAAAATCAAATGCATATGAGACAATATGGTCAAAATAATAATAATAATAATAATAATAATTTGCAGTCATTTCCTAACTCTATTTAAATATATAATGAATATCATGTGTGATATGTACCTTGTATCTCTCATTGTGAGCATGGCAGGTAACATGGGCCTCAGCACAAATGGGATCACCAAAAAACTCCTCACATAACTGGCAGAAGAATCCCCTTACAGGGATCAAGAACTCAGAGCCTAAAGGAGGGAATACAGCACAAAATTAAATACTCTTACCAATAGTGCGTAATGTTTTTGATGCCTGGTAATTTACCCTTGCTCTGTTCCAATAATGAGACACACTGCAAGAAAACCACAGTTTCAGACATCGCAATTAACATGACACCAATTATAGAATGGAATCATAAAGATTTGAATGATTCTGGTTCTCTGATCCTTAGATTCCATTTAATGATTCCAGTTCTTTAATGGTACATGTCTTGAAACAAATAAATCACTTAAGCTTAAACAAAATGAATGTGTTTTCTGATTAACAATCACATTTTATCAAGACTCTGTTACCTTTGGCTGGCTTGGATGTCCTCTTTCCAGCTGGGGGTTTCTTTTCACTCTGTGATTTTGCCCAAGGTCTGTCATAAGGATCTAGAGTCTATAGGAGAACAAAACAATTGATGACTGAAGCAGAGACGCGACTGGCAGAAATAAACACATCCACTCAAAAAATAAAAATAAAAATCTTATTACATATATTAGCACACATACCTTCCTATGGGTTTTGCTGTGCATATGCATGAAATAATCAAACATTGAACCACTGGTAACATTGCAGTTTTTACACCAGTGGTTTCCTGCGTCGTAGTACTCAAACTGCTCGGCAGCAGTGTCCAGAGAGTGGCTGATCGATGGAGGAGGTTTTTCAGGAGACGGTCTTGATTTTGAGGATGCTACCTAGATTAATTTAGGCAGTACAAAAAATGCATAAGTAAAAGTGACTAAGCAAATCAAATACTCTTGAATTATCTATTTTTAAATGAATGAAGAAAAGCTTTTCAAAGAAACAAATATAAAGATCCTATTTGCCAATCTTTAAAGTTTATCATATGAGACTTACCTTTGCAAAATAGGCCATCTGTTTTCCAGTCGGGAAGAAGCTACTCATGCTTTTATTACTTGAATTTAATTGACTAGTATAAAACTAATGGTTTTAAAAGGCCATTTCAAAATGAGATCTGAAATGGCTTTTATATCATATAACAGGCATTAAATTAATCAATAAAATCATTAGGCGCCAATACATTAAAAAAATCATCCATAAGAAATCTCAAGATAACAAAACACATTTGCAGTGAATATCTTTAGTTTTTGAGCTAGAGACAAATAAATTAACTATATATATATATATGACAAATTGTGTTATATAGTTTAAAACAATACTACGCAAGACTTCTTCCACATGATCTCACTATACAAATATAAACACACACTTTGTTATGTGCAAGATTAAGAACACCTAATTACCTAACATTAGTAAACAAGCCTATGCTATTAAAAAAAATCCCTAAAATACAATTTGTTCATGTCCTGTATCAGAATCACAATGTTCCAGCTTAATAAATCATACCCATGATAATGAGGGAACAAATCAGTAAATTACAGCCATGATTTAAATAAAATTAGTAAATTGTATACAAATTCTTAATTTGTGGCCCCAGTATATATATATATATATATATAGATAGTTTTCCTACTATAAGTCACTTTGAACTAAAACAGTGGTTATCAAACTGTGGTACGCTGTGATACCACCAGTAGTACACAGTGTCTTAGGTGGCTTAAAACTCTAGAAATGTACTATACTAAAAATGTTGCGTTCTGGTCTATGTGCATTTTAACCTATGTGCCAAAAAAGCCACAAAAGGTAATGTGATCAAGAAAAAAGCAGCATGTTATTCTGTTTAATCTCTAAGCAAGCATTAAGGTGACAGAACTGAAGGCAAGCATATTGTAACCCTTTCTAAATGTTACTACTGTCATGTAAGTTTTTGGATGTTACTCCTCAGGGTCCTTCCACAGATCTGCAAAGGCATGCAGCATGATTAAACTGAACTACAGGAACAATGATCTTAATCAGAATATGGCATTATGTTGCTCACAGTTACTTGGATGGCGTGATTTGATCAAAGGTGGTACTTGTCTTAAAAATGTCAGAACCACTGGACTAAAAAAAAACATCTGTAAAAAAAAAAATCAATAATATTTCAAGAGCACCAAATACAATTTGGCCTCATGAAACCCCATGAGACGTCCCTCTATGTAAAATAAAATAGGCTACTGATATGAGTGGAGTCTTCATCTTATGTGAGAGAAGAATGTTTTAAATGCATATTTTTAAGCATTATTAATTTCATTAGGGTAATTTTTTAAATGAGAAAAAAATATTAAATGCAGTTATTTTAAAAATTACTGAATAAAGTTATTTAAATAAATATTTTGTAGAATCACTGTCAAGAATTAAATGCCACTTGATAAAAGTGGCAGTCTAATACTTAACTATGAAAAAGCCAATCAAGTGCAAGTACCTTTCCTGTAACAGAATTAGCAACTCTACCTTATTGTATGAGGTGCTGGTTTTGGCCCCTGATTTCTCTGGGCTTCTGGTTGACTCCTTCTTACTCTGAAGGGGTTGCTGCCCATGGTCCCCTGAGATCTTCGAGTCTTTGTAGTCTATACCAAGAATAAGAGCCACTTTGACCAGCTCTTCATATTTTTTATCTGCCTCTCTCTGTTCAGCACGCAATTTGGAGATTTGGGCCATTGCATCCTCTTGGAGCTGACCGAGCTCAATAAGGACAGGGTCCTTGTGTCCATCCTTCTCTCTTCGCTTCTTTCGAAGAAGCTCCCCTAAAGGAACACATCAAACACGTATAATAAATTCGGCCCTTGCATATAATAAAGAAAGCACTTCCATTTTACACTAAGAGGGAAATACCTTGCTGCTTTCTCAATGTTTCCACATCCTTTAAGAGATTTTCTTTCCTCTTGTGTCGCACTTCTTTCTCCTTTTTTAGCTTTTCAAGCTCTTCCGTGACCTAAGACAGAGTTTTTTTGGGCCTTAAATTTATTCATCCACAAAAACATAAGGATGGGAATCCTGATGAATTTAACAATTCTGTTTCTGATTCCACTTCCTTAATTCCTCCCAAAATATACATGACACAAAATTATTTAAAAAGAATTAAATGACAAATTTTTTGTATTTTTTACACTTTAAACACTTGGTCATATGAACAACCAGTCAGTCTCACACTTCGATAACTTATAAGTTTAAGATTAATTGGGGAAAAAATCTGATCATAAAACATACAATAGATACACGGGCGCTTGTATGTTAGTTGTTGCGAACATCCAGCGAGGTCAATGCAACAGGAAGATGTAAAGATGTGTTCTCGTCGCTTCATAATGTTACGGTTGAATCAAAATAAAAAAATCCAGGGGTCGTAAATTCCAAGAATCAGAGGTCGCATGCATGAAGCCACTCAGAGTAAAAATTTTGTCTTAAGCAGGAATGCAACGAAATGAAAATTCTGGATGCACTTGGCCGAAAACCTTCTTTGTAATAATAATTTATTATTTTATTAAAGGGATACTTCATCCCAAAATGAAAATTTTGTCATTACTCACTTACCCCCATGTCGTTCCAAACCCATAAAGGTTTTTTCGTCTTCGGAACACATTTTAAGATATTCTGGATGAAAACCTGGAGTTTTCTATTCTGACGATGTCTTTCATACCTTTTATGGACATTGACACTGTTATTTACTTGGCAGTCTATGGGACAGTCACAAGCCTCCCGGTTCTCATACAAAATACCTAAAACTAACTTACCAATAACAACTTAGCAACTACATGTTTGGAACGAATTAATGACAATTTACAAATAACAACATATTAACCCTTTAAAGGAGTAAAACTTAGAAAAAAGTAATTTTAAGACTTTTTAAAAATTTAACTCTATTTTTATGATACAAAATAAAAAAAATTCAAAAAAACACACATAAATTTCATAAAACCACAACATAATACAAAAAAACAACAATTTACAAAAAAATACAAAAAAACAAAATCAGATATCACTTTTTTTTTTTTGGCTAATTATCCAAATAATTATAATAATAATAGGACTACACCTACAAAGCTGTTATTATCGGAGCCTGTGAGCAGAGCATAGCGAGGAGCAGATCAGTGAATGAGAAAGTAGCATAATTTTACCAGCGTTGCCATGTTACAGCACAGTAGTGCGTTATTTGCGCAGACTTTGCTTTACGGGTGAGCATGAGCATTACATGAGGGGAGAGCACATTCATAGAGCCGATTACACACTGCACAGTGACGACAGCTAGATGGAGAGTGAAACCTGCACACAGATCACTGCTGGACATGTGTGGTACGCCATGCATTTTAAGACTTTCTCTTTTGGCTGAAAAACCGAAAATGCCATTTTCACCCAATTGTTTTTTTCCGGTGGCCGAATTTCGGTGCATCCCTGGTGCTGGGGCGTTTCTAGGATTTTTTTTTTTCCCAACTGGGGGGCAAAAGAAGGGCCACAATTAATACAGAGGGGCCAATCTTATGTTGTGTATTTATATGTAGAACTGTAGATATCCAAATAATTTAAAGTTCAGTAAGCTTTAAAATCAGCAATAAACAGTGATAACTTATATTTTAATGGCATTTATTCACTGCTGTAAATCAGAAGTTAAATACAATTTGTATTAACGTATTAAATTTTTTATTAATTTTCAGAATTGCAAAACTGTAATAAATAAAATAATCTAATCTGTAAATAGAGTACAACTCACAAAAATAATAAAAGTCAACATTAATGCAGGGTCGTTTGATGAGATGATAAATGGCAGCTGATGGTCTTCAGAAGGATGGTGAGAGAGAGTGCTGTCTCTGTGTGTGTGTTTGTGTGTGTGTGTGTGTGTGTGAGTGTGTGTGTGTGTGTGAGAGAGAGAGAGAGAGCCTGCTGAATCCATGCCACATATGTTGTTCCAAGCCTTCAGGTGCTGGTCATATAATTAGAATATCATCAAAAAGTTGATTTCATAATGAGTCAATGATCAAAACAGAGCTTGATTTGTTTTCCATCGGCTTTCATTCCAGTGGACAAAAACATTTTCTTTTTTTGTTTCATGGAAGAAAGAAAATCATAAAGGTTACGAATAACATGACTAATTTCTTGAACGCAATGGCCAATCAGAGGCATTTATGTTAGAATCCACTCACCACATGCAAAGCTGGAGTTTTGTCCAGCGCTAAATTCTCCACACTCGCGAATCATCTCATTTTTACATAGTGTAGATGATGTAAAAAGAGAGATACATTGTGCAGGGTAGAGCTTTATTAATTATAACAGAACTTTGTGAGATCACGACAAACTAAGATGAGTGACAGCTTTTTAGTGATTGCAATGAATGGCACAAAACGTGTGAAAATAAAAGTGCATTAAATAGAGCACCCACACTGATTTCAGAAGTACCTTCAGTGACGCACATTCAGCAGAGAACAGCATAGCCATTCCTTTCAACAAAAACAACTAGAGAGATTTGTGTGTGTGTGTGTGTGTGTGTGTCAGTGTATCCACACGATATGGGGTCGCCTAGTAGCCACTGAGCTATAATAATATGGATCTAGCGCATGTAACGTGGTTGTATGATTTGGTAATATGGAAGAACCTATACACTGATCAAAGTCGTGCCGACTCCCCAAATTTTTTAGGCATGTTTAAAAATCATCGTGACCTTGGGAGGTGATCTGCTCATAAACTCCTTTAGCACCATGCGAGCCACAACCATGCGATTTCTCCCGATGGGAAAAAAATTAATAAAATTGCGTACGAGCTCGTAGGACAGAAAAAAATTGCACTATGTACATCCAGCCTAAAAGACTTAAGAGTGCAGGAGAGGTCTCTTAACCTAGTTAGTATTAGCATGATAACTCTGATATGATGAAACCACACACTCTCTCCAACATGGAAAAAGCGTTTTAGACTTGCAAACGTGAAATTTGGATAAATATGATTCAAAGTTGAATAAAGTTGATCAGATTTCTTGCACTTACCTTCTGTTTTTGGCTAGCAGTATTCTTATCTTCCATTTCTTTCCTCTGAATCCCACTGGTGATTGCTTTAGTGGCCACAGGATCCGATTTAGGGGGTGCTGAAAGGATAAATCAAATCAAGCTGGTAAACTGTGATGAGAATCACCCAAAAATCTCTCATAATTTACTCACATTCTGAAACCATGACTTACATTCTTCCATAGAACACAAAAGGAGACATTTTAAACAATCTTCACATAGCTTTTTTCC
The DNA here is from genome assembly GCF_018340385.1 of Cyprinus carpio. Lineage (NCBI taxonomy): Eukaryota > Metazoa > Chordata > Actinopteri > Cypriniformes > Cyprinidae > Cyprinus > Cyprinus carpio. Next base: position 5,944,592 of record NC_056584.1, on the reverse strand, counting down.
ATTATTCATCATGACCACATCTGTGTAGCTCCCAAAAAAGTCTTGAAAGATGGGATGGGAGTCTTGCTCAGATCTTGTATTAATAGAAAATATGGCCCAAGTTTGACATCACTGACGACAAAACACCATTTCATTGCTCCATGCGCATGTCATAAGAATCATGCCAGTTTGAATATGCTGGATGGAAAGTGAGATTTGAGAAGCTGCAGCAGATTAGCAGATTTTCAACCAGAATCGTGCCAAATTCCTAATTCCTATTTTCCAGGTCTTAACCAAGCGGCAACCTCCTGCTCTCTCTCGTAAAGCCAACAAGGAAGTGACTTACACTGTAATTCGTCAACTGGCTGCTAGAGGCTGGCTGCAAAAGGGAGTAGATCCCATAGACTCCCCTTGTTAAATTGCCCAACTTTACAGCAGAAAAAAACATGTTTACAGCCTGTTTCAAAAAATGACTTTGATCTATATAGCTAATTTTACCCTTCATGACAACTGTGAGGGGGGTGATTTTTTTTTATAACTCATCCGTTTAAATTATATTAAGCCTTAAAGTTCTGCATAATTAAGGGCAAGGCCACTTGATTGACAGGTAGATTGCCGCTGCTGACACTGCAGTCGAGCTAGGTGGGTGTGGTTTCAGCAACCAGCCCCCGCCTCCTTGCCCATTTTCGATGATCCGGGAGTGACGTGTGGTGACATGCTGCAAAGATGGCAACGGACGCCTCCGCCCACTCTGAGCTTCAAAAACACTCTTCAGAAGCCTATGGGTGACGTCACGGACACTATGTCCATGTTTTTATACAGTCTATGGTCTTAAAAAGGTCTTCAAAAGCTTTAAATTTTATTTTAAAAATCCTGCAGATACCCCAGAGACAGTTACAGACGTGTTAATTTGAACATATTTAATTTTAATATTTTATTTCCATATTTTCTTCATTTTAGTGAGATGACAATCCCCCGGTTTCACAGACAAGGCTTAAGCTAGTCCCAGTCTAAAATGCATGTTTGAGCTGTCTCAACTGAAAATATCTTGCTCTGACATATCTTAAAATGTCAGTGCCATTGTTCTGTGTCAAGATGCACACCTAGAGGTATTTCCTAGAGGTATTTTGTATTGCTTGGCGGGAAAGTAACCTATCCTACAGAAAAGCGTTAAAAACTGCTAGATCTGATTACTTTTCATCTCTTTTAGAAGAAAACAAACATAACCCCAGGTATTTATTAAGTACAGTGGCTAAATTAACAAAAAATAAACCGTCAACAGTAACTACTATTAACTACACTACTTCCAAGATCGATACTATTAGAGATAAAACTGTAACCATGCAGCTGTCAGCTAAAGTATCGCTTCAGACAGTGCACTATAGATCACCTGAGGAACAATTCCACTCATTCTCTACTATAGGGTAGAAAGAATTGTATAAACTTGTTAAATCATCTAAACCAACAACATTTATGTTAGACCCTATTCCATCTAAGCTCCTAAAAGAGGTGCTTCCAGAAGTCATAGATCCTCTTCTGACTATTATTAATTCGTCATTGCCATTAGGATATGTCCCCATAACCTTCAAACTGGATGTTATTAAGCCTCTCATCAAAAAAAACACTACTTGACCCAAAAGAACTAGTTAATTACAGACCAATCTCGAATCTCCCTTTTCTGTCCAAGATACTAGAAAAGGTAGTATCCTCACAATTTTATTCCTTCTTAGAGAAAAATGGTATCTGTGAGGATTTCCAGTCAGGATTTAGACTGTACTTACTAGAACCAGGAAGTATGACCATATTAGCCCGATTCTGTCGACACTGCACTGGCTACCTATTAAACATTGTATAGATTTTACATTTACATTTATGCATTTAGACGCTTTTATCCAAAGTGACTTACAGTGCATTCAGGCTAACATATTTTACCTAACATGTGTTCCCTGGGAATCGAACCCACAACCTTTTGTGTTGCTAACACAATGCTCTACCACTGAGCCACCGCAGTATTTGAACGAGCTCATGTTACATTATAGTCCTTTATGTCCGCTGCGTTCTCAAAACTCTGGCAATTTGATAATACCTAGAATATCAAAATCAACTGTGGGCGGCGGATCCTTTTCCTATTTAGTGCCCAAACTCTGGAATAACCTACCGAACATTGTTTGGGAGACAGAGAGACACTGTCAGTTTAAATCTATATTAAAGACCCATCTCTTTAACCTGGCTCACACATAACACACTTACACATTTCTAATATTCAAATCCGTTAAAGGATTTTTAGGCTGCTTTAATTAGGTCAATTGGAACCGGGAACACTTTCCATAACACCCGATGTACTTGCTACATTGTTAGAAGAATGGCATCTATGCTAATATTAGTCTGTGTCTCTCTTATTCTGAGGTAACCGTAGCCACCAGATCCAGTCTGTATCCAGATCAGATGGTCACTACAGTCACCCGGATCCAGTACGTATCCAGCCCAGATGGTGTATCAGCACCTAGAGAGGACCTATACAGCCTGAAAGTCAGCAGAGACCAGGACAACTAGATGAGCCCCAGATACCCTGTAAAGACCGTGTCTTAGACGCCACCAGGACAAGACCACATAAACCAGTTGAGGCCTCTGCACGATGGGAGTTTGCTGCAGCCTGGAATTGAACAGCTGGTTTCGTCTGGCCAGAGGAGAACTGGCCCCCCGACTGAGCCTGGTTTTTTCTCCATTCTGTCACAGATGGAGTTTTGGTTCCTTGCCACTGTCGCCTCTGGCTTGAATACTTGGGTACATTTCATTTCCAGCGATATCGTTGACTTGATTGCACAGATACTATTTAAACTGAACTGAGCTGGATGATGACATCACTGAATTCAATGATGAACTGCCTTTAACTGAAATATGATTTTGTTATCATTATGAATGCACTATTTTGAAATATGATTTTGATATCATTATTGACGCACTATTTTCCTAATTAATGCTGTCCAGTTGCTCTGACAATCGGTATTGTTAAAAGCACTATATAAATAAAGGTGACTTGACCTGTAATGGTTTCTTCGAAGCCATTTTTGTAGAAGTTGCTTAAATATCTTAATTTAACTAAGGCCTAATCCTGGCTTAAGCTAAGCCCCGTTTGTGAAACCAGGCCTAAGTGTCTTAACCCTAAATACCACCCACCCTCAAGCTTACCCCTTTTCCACCAGTATGAACCGGGTGCTAGTTCAGAGCCAGTTCTATTGCTGGTTCGGAGTTGGTCTGACTGGCGAGCCTTGTACCTCAGTTGGTTCAACACCACCCTCGTGGTGCAGCGGTCCCAAACAAGCCTTAATAACATCAACAATGGTGGACGCTGCGTTGCTATTCATGTTCATGGCTTTAAAAACCTACATCAGCATCCAAACACTGCAAATCCAACGTGTTCGTATTTAGCTGTTATTTCAAATATGGCGGTTAAAGGTATTTTGTTGGTCAGGGTAACCCCGCCCCCAGCCCCTGACACAAGCAGTTCTTTCTTCTAGCCCAGCAATGTTTTGGTGCTACTTACAAACCACTTTTCCTGGTTCGGAGCTGGTGCTCTGGGTGTCAAAAGACAAAGAATCCATTTGAAACTAGGCTCTACACCGCATTCCAAATTATTGTGCAAGTGATACATCAATAGGTTTTTGTACAATAAAGAGTTAGATTTTTGTTTGTGTGGTTTTTCACATCTTTTTAGATAACTAATATCAATCTCAGACAGATTTGTTCAATAGTTTGCCAGGTCTTCTTTGGTAAATGGAAACCATACTTAAAGAGCTTGCTCCAAATTATTAAGCAAGTCACAGTTCTCATGAAATATGGTGAGGAAGAAAGATCTTTCTGAAGATGAAAAGTATGAAAAAATGCAATGTCTTGCAGAAGGCAATGCAATGTCTTGCAAAAGGCATCAAAACAAACAATATTTCATGAAAAGTAAATAAAAATAATTGAACTGTCAAAAGATTTGTGAGTGACTTAGAGCACAGGAGATCTTGGTCAGATAAAGATTTATTAAGGAAAGTGAACTGTATTGTAATGCCAGCTGTAAAAAAGCCACTGCTGAGCAGCAGACAGGTGTTTGAAGCTACTGGAGTCTCAAGATCCTCTCCATGCAGACTGACAGTTGTGCGACAGTTGTGCTGTTTTGTAGCTGTCGTTTTTACTAGTCATTTTAATGAAACCAGAATCGGAACCAGAATTGGACAATTTCTTACAATTCCCTAATTTTAAGAGAATAATGACTTAATGAATTTTTAATGAAAGTTTTTGGGTTCTTTCAGAAGCTTTACAGATATGGTCACTATGAACTGTCATTGAACAGAATTGACCTGTATGAAGATTTTTCAAAAATTCTCCTTTTATCCACTGAACCAACAATATACAGGTTTGTGATGGCATGAGGTTGAGTCCACATACACAATGTCAGCATTAACATTTTCTGTAAACTATTCCTGCTTATGAATCTCATGTAAGGTGCTTACCTTTTGGATCGTCATCTTTACTCTCACTCTGCACAGTTTTGATCACTTTAAGAAAGGGTCGCTCAATGTTAGGGAGGCTGTAGGGATCCACTGGACTGGGAGGAGGTACTGGCATACCTGGAGGTGGGTACATCGGCCATCCCGGAGGCATATATGGAACATAATTGCCATATGGATCGTAACGTCCTGGTGGGTAGTCAGGTGGCATTACCCCACGTGGGGGTGGCCCGGGGTATGGGGGCATGGGATGTGCCGGGAGGCTGGGTCTGGAGGGATACGTCTGTGGCCCAGGACCCACAGTGGGTGTGGAAGGCCAGCCGCTTTCTGCAATGGCAGGTTTAGCCTCTTTCTTGGTCTGACTATGTGAGCATGGAGATCTTTGTTCTGGGGAAACTGGCTTTTTCTTGCTGCGACGTGAAGTGTGTTCCAAACTGCCACTTCGGCTTCGACTTCTTTTGCTTCTACTTCGGCTGCTACTCCGACTCTGACTGCGACTGGAGCTCCTGCTGCTACTGCTGCTGTAGCTCCTACTACGGCTGCGGTGCTTTCTATCTGACTGCCTACGAGTCGGTGTCTTCGCAGGGGTGTTACCATGCAGACGCGCTTGCGTCCTAGCTGCCATCTTGCTTATCTCAACCATGCCCAGGTCCAGGCCAATTGTTTTTAGCAAATCTTGTATCTTCTCATATTCCTCTACCTCCTTCCTTACATTTACATCCTGTGGCCCTATTCCAGGTGGAAAGTCAACAGGTTCTTCCTTGGCATGTACCTCAGGTGTGGCCGAGGAACGATGACTGTCTGCCTGCCTACCATCTCTCTGCGAATGGCTCATCACAGGTTCTCCAGTATGGCCAAAAGTGTAAGATTCTCTTCTCTGAATATCACAAGACTGTGTGTAACTTGTGTCTGGAAAGTTGGAATTTGCTGGTTTTACCTCACTGCCCTCTTCCTCTTCATCCCCATAGAGAAATTTCTCCTCATCTTCAATATCTGGATGACTCTTTTTTACATTCTGTGGTTGGGCGACCTCTGATATCATTCCAAGGAACTCCGTGAGATCTGATTTCTCCTGCCTTCCCTTCTCTTGAGGGAGCAGCAAGTCACTTCCACCCTCTCTGGCTGATTGGATCTTACCAATCAGCCCTTCGAGAACACTACCATCAGAGCTTTTTCCCAGCATGGATGCAAACAAGTCTGGATCCATGGTTTTGGAAAGCGCACAGAGAAGCTGTTCTGCCTCATGTGAAAGACCACCATCTGGATTTCCTTGAGGGGAATCACTATTCTGAAATACATTGGTTAAATATGCTTTAGTCACACTAGCATCATCATTCTTTACTTTCTAAAAATAAAACCAACTAAATATCAGCCAAAGCATTGGTCACATTAGACTTCAATAAACAATTTAAATTTTTCCTTTCTCCTTGAAGTGTTGCAAGATCTTGGTGCATAAAGAAGATCTGTGAAGCTGCAAAAACAAAAGGCTCAAATCCAAAGAAATATTCTTTATAAAAGTTAAGGGTCAACCACACACCCCTAAAATGGCTCATTCTAACAAGCCCCCACATCTCGCTGTGTTTCGTTGTAGTGAAACTTTGTTTGGCCTTCCAAAAGAGACCATGACTAGAAATCAGTGGTTAAGTTGTATTTCAACAATGTTCCAGAACAGTTCAACCCAAATATTCAGATGTGTGCAGCTCATTTTATGGAGGATGAGGACTGTTTCTTGAACCAGTAGCCTACAATGCGTCTGTGGCACAATGGCTGTTTCTATAAAGTTGGGCAGGTCAAACTTTGCAAGGACAGTCTGGCGCTTCTAAATCACAGTTTGTAAGTTTTTTATATTTAAATAATTTGCCAATGATTATTCGAATGTGAGTTTTGAGCAGTAGAGTAAGCTTGTTGTTTCTCAGATCACAAATGCAGACATGGTTTTATGTTAACACAGTGCGAGTAACGTTAATTATGTCCCCACTTTACGCAACAAATATCTTTCTATTTAACCGGATCTTCTTAGTGAACTAGTCGAACTAGTTCACCAAATCTATCCGAATCATTTGAAATGGTTTGCGTCTCCAGTACGCACTAATCCACAAATAAGTTATTCGGTTTATAAACGTGCCTTACACTCCCTCTGATGTGAAATAAACCAATATCCCTGAGTTATTCAGTAATTCCTAACAGTACATTGACTGAACTGCTAATAGAGAACCGATGATGAGATGTGCACAAGCAGAGCAGCTGGAGTCTCATCCTGCTGGGACACGCATCACAGTATGGTGAGGGGCGTAACATTTCTGTCACACGATTGAGGCATACGGCTAATCACAACGCACTGGATAGCTGGTCAATCAGAGCACACCTCGCTTTTCAGAACGATGAGCTTTGTAAAAATCTACGCATTTCAGAAGGTGGGGCATAGAGGAGAAACTATAATGTACAGTATGTGGAAAATAATGTGTTTTTTAAACCTTAAACCGCATAAACACATTGCATTACACCAAATACACAAAATAATGTTTTTTTTCGCAACAACATATGACCCCTTTAAAACAAGATCTTAATAACGTGAATCTTATCATTACTCTTCTCCACTAGATGTCACCCTTATTTACCTTGCGTGATGTTACAAAGGAAATAAATATGAATAAATATATATAGCTTTTGACTTAAAATGACCCAAGACATAATGAGAGGTGGTTACCTGCACTAGCATTGGAGAATCTGTCTCAGAGGAATCCATTCTTTTCTTCAAAATTGACTTTGCAGGCTGTACAAGCATATCCTGAATTTCTTTACGTCGTCTGGCCTTCTCCAGCTCAGTAAAGTCCTCCTGTTTCCTTAAACTACCTGATTTGACTCTCCTGTTGACGCTGCTTTGGCGACTCCTACTGGAGCCGCTGCTGCTAATGCTACCACTACGACTGGCGCTGCGGCTCCAGCTCCTAGCGCGACTCCGTCCTCTGCTTCTCCCCCTGCTACGGCTCCTTTCACGACTGCGGCTACGTGGCCGGCTCTTGCTCCGTGCCCTGCTCCTTGCCCTACTCTGTCTGCGACTACGGCTTCCGCTTCTGCTTCGACTTCTACTGTAGCTCCTCCCTCGGGTTCTGCTCTTGCTACGCGCACGGCTCTTCGCTCGTTCGGGACTCTTGCCACGACTGTAGCTCCGACTCCTGCTCCGGCTGCGTGGGCGACTTTTGCTGCGCCCGTAGCCAGGACTGCGACTCCGCCCCCTGCTCCTGCCGCGACTAACACTGCGCCTCCTCGAACCTCTATCGCTGTGTCCATCATAGCTTGACCTCCGTGGAGAGTAACAGGGCTTTTTATACTGTGATTCTCCAGCACCATAATCTCTGTCAACAGAAATCATCACATCATAAATCGCAACTGAAGGACAAGGACATATCTAGTGAGTCTTAGGGGCTCAAGTAAAAATATTTCCATAATTACACATGACCGCTTCAAGCACTGTCGTATTAAATTCTGTAAAAAAAAAAAACAACAAAAAAAAAACACTTATCCCTAAGGGTGTCTTACGCTCCACCAGAGAATACTGCTAATCTTCTGATTTGGAATAGGATGTAGAGGAAAAATGCAAGTTTGAGCAAGTGCCTCTCCATTATGAAAGCAAAAAAATATAATATATGAAATTCAAAAGTTCTTTTGGACTGATGCATGCAACACCTGCTGAATGCCATGAAACAGCTTGAAAGAGCAGAGGCTGTCTTACACCCTCAAATCTTGGACATTTCTATCCATCAAATGCTCTCTAGTATGTAAACACATTCAAGAATGACATGCATCAAAAAAAGAAAAAAGAAAAAAAGACTTGCATCAAAAACTACTCAATCTCTATGACCCAATCCCGATGGTGACCCCACTATCTAGAAAGTAGGGTGAAATATGAGATCAAATTTAATTGCTAATGATAATTTATTCCACCGCAAAATGAAAATTTTGTCATTATTCACTTACCCTGATGTCGTTCCAAACACATAAAAGCTCCGTTCGTCTTCGGAACACAATTTAAGATATTTTGGAGGAAAACAAGGAGGCTTGAGACTGTCCCATAGACTGCCATGTTTTCATGTACAAAAAGTATTCGCGTCGCTTCATAACATTACGGTTGAATCACTGATGGCAGATGGTGTATTCTGACGATGTCTTTCATTCTTTCCTGGACCTTGACACTGTTATTTACTTGGCAGTCTATGGGACAGTCTCAAGCCTCCCGGTTTTCATCCAAAATATCTTAAATTGTGTTCCGAAGAAGAACAAAGGTTTTACGGGTTTGGAATGACATGGGGGTAAGTGATTAATGACAAACCTTTCATTTTGGGATGGAGTATCCCTTTAAGCAAAATAAATGTAAGACTCTTTTATTAATCACCAGAGAGGTCACACTTATCAGCATCAGAATTTTTATTTTTTAAATGCAATCTGCAGATTTTGTCCAGACAGAGTTAACGAATTTCACAGAAAACCACATACTGTATGATGGACACAAACTCCAAATGTTTTACCTTCAGACAATGCATCCACCCATTTGGAGGATATCAAACATATTTGATATTTTGAGACAATTTCAGAACACACTGTTTTTATTTATCATGCATCTCCTAGAAACAAGGCACATGTAACTGCATGTTTGGTGTGTTCAGAACAATTTGAAAGTCTGGTAGTGATCCTCAGTCGTTTAAAGGGTTAGTTCACCCCAAAATGAAAATTAACCAATAAATTACAAACCCTCAAGTCATCTTAGGTGTATATGACTTTCTTCTTTCAGACGAATCCAGTCGGAGTTATATTACATTTTTTGTCTTTGATCTTTCAAGCTGTTTTATGGCACTCAGCGGGTGTTGTATGCATCAGTCCAAAAGAAGTTAAATAAAAATTGCCCATCCATTAAAAAAAAAAAAAAAAGTGTCTCACACGGCTCCAGGGGGGTGAACAAAGGCCTCCTGCAGCGATTTTGGACTGATGCATGCAACACCTGCTGAATGCCATGAAACAGCTTGAAAAACCAAAAACAAATTCTTTTGGACTGATGCATGCAACACCTGCTGAATGCCATGAAACAGCTTGAAAGAGCAGAGACAATTTTTAAAATAACTTAGACTGGATTCGTCTGAAAGAAGAAAGTCATATACACCTAGGATGACTTGAGGGTGATTAATTTATGGGCTAATTTTCATTTTTGGGTAAACTAACCCTTTAATGTTTTGATGCCCAGTTTTTAGTGAATCTGTTCAGATTTTACAATGTCACAGTGTATTCCAATCTTAAAGTGCCCCTATTATGCCATTTTTAAGGTTCCTAATGTTGTTTTGGGAGTCTCTTACAATAGGATTACATGCAAGCAAGGTCAAAAAATGCTTTCATTTTCTCAAAATATGCATCTTATATAACCTCACTTTCCAACGATTCTCAAACGAGTCGTTCAAAGCAGTTCTAAGATTCACTTTCTATAAACCCTTCCTTTCCATGAGCCTCCTTTGCTCTGATTGGTCAGATGGCCCATACTGTTGTGACTGGTCTACTGCGTACAGCGTGTGTCAGAAACGATACGCCCATTACTATAGTTCCACATTTTGAACACTCAATAGAAAATAAACATCTATTATTTATTATACTTACAGGTTGTGATTGTAGCCAGCTGGTCGAATTATTGATGACTCGCTTAGGCTGTCCAGAGTCGATTTTATTTTATTTTGGGAGACAATAACTTTACTTATCATGCACTTTTGGCTTTAAAACTTTGCAGAACGTCTCCATTCACATACAGCTACAATAGACACTGAATGAAAGGCATTCAAAATAGCATAATAGGGGCACTTTAAGAGTCAAGATAATGTTATAACACTAGGTTACATCTCTTACCGGACATAAGGAGCTTCAGTCCCTGTGCAGCCTGATGGATGGGTCAGTTCATTGCCCACAGTTATGACCAGACTGTGATCAATGGGGAGTCCACCACGAGGAGGCGATGGGGTGTATCTCTGAGAAGGAAAATTGGTACATAAACTAATTCATACATGGAATAACACAAACTTAAAAAAACAAAAACATGACAAAAAAAACTTACACTTCACTGCACATAATTATTAAATAAGTGGTACGGTCTGCACTTTTTTACATTTTCACCATGGTTTAATATCATATAGATAAACAATTAAATATATCATTATTATATAAATATCATTGCACCTGCTGCACACATGGTACAGCAGCGAAGTTCCTGGATTATTACACCGAAATGTGAGTACAGTTCCTAGCCATATGGGCCTAGAAAATCACAACTTTTAATTTTCTGTCAGTCTTGGTACACAATGTAATTACAGAAGAGTCAAGTTTTAAATAGTAAAAATACTGAAACTCTTTGGTTATTTTTGAGCGAAATGCTAACGGTCTAATCTGATTCAATGATCTATGCTAAGCTGCAGCTAAAAGTGCTACCACCAGACCCGGAGATCAGCTGAATGGATTCGAAAACAGTAAACTCAACTGTTTAACTCTAGGGGAGTTGGACAATGAGCCTATTTTCAAAAAATAGTGGTGTGGTCCTTTAAAAGGGCAGCAGCCTATAAATACCTGCTGTTCCATAAGCGCCACCTGCTGTCAGAGATTATGTGCGTCTCATTCACAAAGAAAATCAGAACATTATATTTTTGCTTCAAATTTCGAAATTATTCATATATCTAAATAACACATACTTCGCATCTTTTTTGGATCATAATTCAAATGCAGTGGTTGCCTCTAATTTTAAATAGAGCACAGGCAAAGCCTTAGTTTATAGGAAGAGATTTATTTTATTTATATTATTTTTTTTTTTATTTGATTTGGGATTTCTTTTAAAGTTTCAAGTTACATTTATTATTTGACATTTTTGTTTCACAAATAAATATGCAGCATTCTGTCTGAGAAATAATAAAGGGACACCTTTTCATTTATAATTTGTCTTAAATCTCATTTTGTAAAAAAATAAATATACATTTACATTTAGTCATTTAGCAGATGCTTTTATCCAAAGCGACTTACAAATAAGAACAATGGAAGCAATCAAAATCAACCAAAGAGCAATGATGTACAAGTGATATAACAAGTCTCAGTTAGATTAATGCAGTACACATAGCAAGGTTTTTAGATAATAAATAAAAAGAAAACAAAAAGATAGAATACAAAAATATTACAAAACCTACTGTTTCTTTCTTTTTTGTTAGTAAATAAATAGAGTGCAAGTCTAAAAGGGGAATGTTTTTTTTATTTTTTTAAGAATATAATTAGAATAGTGAGTGCTACAGTTAGATGGTCAAATAAAGATGGAAGAGATGTGTTTTAGCCGATTCTTGAAGATGGCTAAGGACTCAGCTGCTCGGATTGAGTTGGGCAGGTCATTCCACCACCAGAAGGGAACATTTAATTTAAAAGTCAGTGAAAGTGACTTTGTGCTTCTTTGGTATGGCACAATAAAGTGACGTTCACTTGCAGAACGCAAGCTTCTAGAGGCAAACAAGTCTAAAGTAATGAATTCAGGTAAAGGGGTGCAAAGCACTGATGGCATTTACATGGTACTTTGAGGCACTTCAAAGAACATCATGGTGAAATGTCACTAAAATCATGGAACCAGTGTATTTATTATTAAAGTATGTAATGAGAAGGTAATATCACTATAGTGTTTAATACCATTTTCACATGCTAATCACGGTGGATTCCTGCAGTGCTGCGTGTAACGTTACCACGGTGTAATGCTGTGTTGTGTTTACTTCTCACCCCGTAGCCTCGCTGAGGTCGTCCTGCTCTGTATTCACCAGGGGGTGAGTATCTCCTCCGCGGTGACGGGCGGCGGTACGGATCCGGAGGTCCGTGGTGGCTCCGGTCGGGAGGGTGGCCTGGTTCAGCACGGGGCCCGAAACCACGCGACGGCGGAGGATGATAACCGCCTCTGTGCGGCCTAGACCCGCGATACATTACGACGCTTCGCCGCTGATTCTGCGTCGGTGTGGAGTCCTTATTATCCCGGGTGCAGGATAGCGGTTATCCCTGCAACAGGTAAATGCGAATAAAAAAAAAATCAATAACAACGAGAGCGTATTCATCACACACACAAACGACTCCGTCTGACGTCGCTTCCCGTGGCCGCATTCACAGGACCTGACGTCACGCCAAGAACAGCCAATCGAACGCAGCGGAATTGCACCGTTTTGTTTATCGGTCTCCTAAATACCAAAGAAATAGAAAGCCCTATTTATATATGCTAAACATTGAATAGAACTGTAAGATTGGGAATGGTAAAAGCTGTAATTTATTTATCATTTACACTAACTGTACACTATCGTTCAAAGGTTTGTGGCAAGATTTTGATTTAGGTAGACCTATTTATTTATTTATTGAATAAAAATAATACTTTTAAGCATGAAATCAAAAGTATCAAGACTTTTGTGATGTTAAAACGCTTTATTTTTCAAATAAACACTCTTCTTTTGAACTTTACTTGAATCAAAGATTCCTGGAAAAAACGGTTTTCACAAATATTTTAAGCAACTGTTCTAAACATTGATGGCAATAATAAGAAATGTTTCCTGAGCAGCCAATCTGCGTATTAGAATGATTTCTACATTCACAGAATGTGATATAATTCTTAGAACAATGATACAATTCTTGTTCATATTTATATATTTTGCAGAATCCCAGTGAAATAAATTTCTCTGAATGGTAAATGTAATTTATTTATTATTATTAATTAATTAATGTAAATTCTATGACTTAGTGATATATTTAATTGCACATATTTTAATTGAAGATATGTCAGAATATAACAACACTATGAATGCAAATTGAATGATTTCAATTAATTAGCTTATGGGTTTTAAATCCAAAAAATAAAAACAAATTCAAAAAAAATATGAAAAAATAATTAATAATCTCAGCTTTTAAATGACTAAGTATTACATTTTATAATATTACTAGTAACAACATGCCAGTTGGGTCTTTATGTGCCAATTCTGGGTTGGGGTTAGGCATCTTATTTTATTTTTTTTACTTCAAAATAAAAATGTTAAAATACAAAGACCTTTAAAAATCAACATAATATAATCTTATAGCTCACTATTTTCCATAAAAACAAAATAATATCAATTAACCTCGAATCGGTCTCCACTGACTAAATCTCACAAATGTTGACGTTAAAAATAGAGGCAAAAATAAAGAGTAGCCATTCATTAAAAGCGTTGAGCTCAGATTGGAAAACAAACTGATAATAAAAAAAGAAAGAAACAAGGCACAAGGTACATGACATATTTAAGGATGCATTTATTTCATGTTTTCATATAACTTTTTACATTTTCCAATAAAAGCAAATGTTTCTCTCTCTCTAAAAGAGGAACAAACACTTTGCTCACATACTGGCACGCAGATATAAATCCAGTCACCAAGCAAAGGTCACATAACGTACCTGATGACTCCAGGTCTGGTGTACTGCTCATCAGCCCATCAGACGTGGCTCTGCAGGAGATTCTCACTGTTACTCACCTCATCTGATCCTGAAATTACATTTGTACTGTAAGAAAACCATGGCAGTCTATGATGACTTGAGTCAATGAGAACCTCTAGACATACTCTGTGTATAGCAGACATCTGAGGCACACAAGTCCAGAAGGACATGCATCTTTCCACACTGGCCATCACCCCTGCAGTCCATGCTGAACCACCTTAGAGATTTTTGGTGAACATATCAGCAAATCCTTGCATTCGTGTCCTGATGCTGTCATTTTCCCATCTCTCTTTTATGTTCTCTGCTTCAGTTTCAACTTGAGGTTCCTGGTTTACTCTTAAAATGATATTGTTCAAATATCCAAAAGATATTCAGGGTTCCCACACGTTTGTCTAATTAGTTTCCATGACTTTTGACACACTCCACAAAATGCTGATGCTGTTACTTTCCATGATGTTTCAAGGGATAGAAATCTCAATTTTTTTTATAAAGAATAAAAATGTATATTCAAGTTTGCCATAATTATGGATATATACTTTATGAATAAACTCTTATTGATTTACAACAAAGGCTCAAAAATTTAACTGCAGTTTAAAATGTGATGTAATTTCTGAGTGCTCTAAAAGCCTCTTAAATTTCCATATTATTATTATTACCTTTTCTGTTATTACTTCATGAAACAAATTCAAATGACATCCATCAAGCAACAATAACCACTTACCTGGAGAATTTCACAGTGAGTGTTCCCTCTTACTGATTCTTGTTCATTGCATTCTCCAGGCCTACATAAAAGCAACCACTCGACATCAAGTTGATTACATTTGCATGGAAGAAAAACAGAGACAACAACAGAGGGACGTTCAAATAAAGGTTAACATGCATGTAGGTCACATCAAAACAGTACCAGGGAAGTTGTAATAAAAAAAATACAGACTTTAAATCAACAACTACAAGAAGTATGAGAATGTATTCTCTTTGTTCATCATCTGTAAGTAAGGCTGGGCAAAAAATTGCAAGCCATCCTCTGTCGAAATCTTCAGACATGGTTTACGAAGACTGTTTTATGTACAGCGTGTGTTGTCTTCGTCTTGTAAACAAGTCACAGCAGCAGAATGCCGGCTCCTGCGTCAGCAGCATCACACGCATGCGTAATACTCTCCTGAATGGAGGTGGAGACTGACACGGAAGAGAAGACATTTATGAATATAGTCATTATTTTTGTTTTCTTTGTGCACAAAAAGTATTCTCGTAGCTTCATAATATTATTGTTGAATCACGGATGTCACATGGACTATTTTAACGATGTCCTTACTATGTTTCTGGGCTTTGAACGTGACAGTTGTGTTGCTGTCAATGCAGGGTCAGAAAGCTCTCGGATTTCATAAAAAATATCTTAATTTGTGTTCAGAAGATGAATGGAGGTCTTATGGTTTTGGAACGACATGAGGGTGATGAATTAATGACAGAATTTTAATTTTTAATTGAACTATCCCTTTAAGCAGTGATTAATAACGGGAAATGATAGTGCCAGTTATGTTCATAAAAACATGTAACCCATGTTATTTTTAAATATTCTGCAAAGTATATATATGTATATATATATATATATATATATATATATATATATATATATATATATACATGGGTACATTTTTTGTGTTGTTTAGGAAGTCGCTTTGTTTCCATGACTAAGCAGACTCCCGGCAATTTCTTCTAAAAAGTATTATTTATCTTTTATAAGCATTTACACTCTTTATGGTGGAATGTAAATACCATAGAAGCACAACAAGAATGACAGCTCAACTACAAGCAGAAACATTGGTACAGATTTTAACACGACAATAGAACTGACTGATAAAAACAAAATCTTCCCAAGTACTCCATGTGGTACACACACCCTGTTTAAATCTCACTGATCTAAAGAATTAGAAGTCATTGGCACTACTGAGAGACTATCCCCTTCTCCAAATACCCACACTTGCAGTCTTGGCCACTTGAGAGTGCGTGTACGCAACAGGAAGTAAGTGCGCAAGACTGTCCCAGGACTTAAAAATGCCAAACCGCAGTGCCCTTAACACCCACTAAATCCACACTACCTCAAATACTGCTCCGGAGCAGTATTCAAGGCTTGGTGTATCCCATCATGCATCATGTTCTAGGGAAAAAATTGTGAGACTTTCTGCCAAGATCCTGTGAGAGGTCACAGAAATTAAAGTTAAATATTAATAAGATATTAAATATAATTTGGTAGTAAAACAAAGTGCTATACGTTTTATTGCTGCAAAGATTTGTATATTTATTTTGAACAACATTTGGAACTGCTTTTTATCACTTAAAGGGATACTCCACCCGAAAATGAAAATTTTGTCATTAATCACTTAACCCCATGTCATTCCAAACCCGTAAAAGCGCCGTTCATCTTCGGAACACAATTTAAGATATTTTGGATAAAAACCGGGAGGCTTGAGACTGTCCCATAGACATAGACCCCTTGTGGCGTGGATGAAACAGAAGAGCATACACAGCATACAGTGATATGGAGAGACTCTTCACTAGCAAAAAGTGTTCCCGTCGCTGAATAAAGCCGTTATTTGTTTTCTTCACTAGCAAAAAGTGTTCCCGACGCTTCATATAATCCAGATTGCACATCTGATGACAGACGGAGTATTCTGACGACGACTTTCATACCTTTCCTGGACTTTGACACTGTTATTTACTTGGCAGTCTATGGGACAGTCTCAAGCCTCCCGGTTTTTATCCAAAATATCTTAAATTGTGTTCCGAATACGAACTAAGCTTTTACGGGTTTGGAACGACATGGGGGTAAGTGATTAATGACACAATTTTCATTTTGGGGTGGAGTATCCCTTTAATTAGAAGCACCACAAATTAAATTGTGTCATCTGTTATAGTGACTACTGAACAGCCATTTAGAAGTTGATTTTAAAATGCAAAGTATTGAAAATAAAACACTTGCATTTTTACAACACTATAAGTGTGTCCCAACCCAAACATAAAAAGAAAAGTTCTACACACACTTATGGTCTTCATGCTCATTTGGACACTTGGACCAAATACATGAAGTACGTCAAAGAAGTAGTCAAGTAGTCAAGTGCAAAGACCGCAAGTGTGGGTATTTGGACAACGCATATGTTACTAACAGACCCAGACTGACTCTGAAGACTTTTTGCCATTTCCTGTGCTGATTTGTGGATTAGATTTAATGATAGAGAAAAAGCATTCAATGGAGCTTGTGCTTGCTGATGAAAACACACTTAAAAACATGCAAGTGGAGGTGTGGAGAACATTCTTTGTATCATACACTAGATCTCAATATATAAAGAAATGTTTATTCCGTATTAAAATGGAATAATTTCATTTTTCTTGTTTTTGTCATTAAACTGAATGTATAAAACAGAACAAGTAAAACCCAAAATCAAACACATTCTTGCAAAATACTTGTGATACACATGTATAGAAAACATACCTGCTTTAATTCTACACAGGTTGCTTAACAATCAAATCTGATGTAACAAAACAACAACAAAGGATATACAATAATGCATTGGCACTGTACAAGCTGACATCCGTGTTTGCTGAACAAAACAAATGACCGTTACAGGAATTTCCTCATCTCAAACTGATGGGTCAGATGTCTCTGTCTTATTAGCATTTCTTTCCCATTTCTCCAGAAAAGCCTGCAGGTTCAGATTGAAGACATCGATACCCTTTCCAGAGAGGTGAATCCCATCTGTCCTGTAGACTCCCGAACTGGGCTTTATGTTGTGGTGTTTTATAGCATAGCCACCAAGTTCTTTCATAATTTTATATATGCTATCATTAACGGCTATGCGGATAATGTCCATTTCTTTGCTGTCTTCTGTACCCCTCCAGGACTGCCGTGAAAGGATGCTGGACCACACCAACCGGCATTTGGGGAATATGCTCTTCAGTGAGGATATGTCTTTCTTCACAGTCTCAATAAAGGTCTCTGGAGCAGTTGTGCTTATGTCATTTCCACCCAAGTGGATTATAAGCACATCAGGTTTGGGCCAGTTGTCTTTGTGCTGGAGCAGCAAAGGTATAAGCTGTTGCCACGTCATGCCCTGTATGCCCTTCCACCAGATGCGCACTGAGTCTGGGTGCATGCCCAGCTGCACTCCATACTCAGGGGAAGTAGCCCTCTTCTCAGCCCAAAACACAAGAGAGTGGCCAAATATCCACACATTCTTTATCTCATTGGGGGTACTTTTACCTGTAAATATGTTACAATATAGGGTGTGCATTAACCTCAACAGGCTTGGCCACATGAAAAAGTCTTTGATGGTCCATAATCTAACATAATTTCAGGACCTACCAAGTGATGTTTATAACAGAAGACCTGATCCTGACAAGCCTCATCTAATTTGGACAAATGAATTGATGAGGAATAAATTGAATTTAAAGTAGGATTTATCTCATCTACCATCTGATCTGCATATATTATTTTGTGCCAACACATGTGTACACTGGAAGCGATTGGCGTTGAGTTGACTTGAGATTGTCTGTTGAAGCTGATGCCCCAAACTACACTCTAAATCAGAGGTAAATCCCATTTTATTTTCAACAGAAATCTAGAGGTGTAAAAATTAATTTAGCTTGAGTTGTTTTAGAATAGCAATTATTTTTTTTTACATAATGCTACTTTTGCTACAGCTGCTGCATATACCTAGGGATCGAAATCACCAAACCTCAACTTTAAGTAAAGGTGTGTTCACATTAGCGAGGTTTTTTAGCTCGCAGAGACGTCACTTTAAAACCAAGCAGCTTTCTGTTGGTCAATTCGATGAATCTTTCGCATTTGAATTCCTAATGAAATTACTGGTTTTCGCAAGGTGAAAATTAAAAGCAAAATAAAATAAATGTAAAGATTTTTGTCTGAACATATAAACATTATAATAAAATAAATAAACAAAAAGTGAAAAAATAGTGCCAGGAACACATCTACAATACATCAAAAGAAGAGAAATGGGACAACTGTCAGTTGAAAGTGCATCCCTACATACTGTAATGGACACATTAGTTGTGTAAACAGCACCACTGAACATATTGCAACAAATCTATTTTTAATGCACCCCAAGTGTAGACATGGTGTAAATTTCCAGCTTGCTCTCTAAATAAATGCAATATTTTAGAACAAAATCACTAATTAAAAACTATTACCACTGATCACAAAATAACCTAGATTCTACTCTCAAGGTCTGCTATTCAAAAAGAACCCATTAATCTTCATACCAAAAATGCTGTTTCCTCGTCTTATGACAAAGGAATAGGTTTCTTTAAAAGCTAAATCATGATCTGATATTGTCCCCGTTACAATCTGTGAACTACCTGAATTACTTTTCTTTTTTGGAAACAAAGGTTGTAAAATGTTGGTAATAATCCTGTTTGCAAGGAAAAAGAATAAGCAAACTAAACAGGTAATTGCACGTGAAGTCAATAAATGCATGAACCTAAAGACTCTGGAAAAATAGAAATACCTGGAGCTGAATTCGGATTTTGTCCACGTGAACGCTGGGCTTCCATTTGCTGCTCATTCTTCAGCTTCATTCTCAGGTTAAACTGTTCAAGCTGCCCAGAGCACAATTATATAAGAACAAAACTATGACAAAATGGTGCTAAAACAATCAGTAGATTTATCATAAGCTCATAGCAATTGTCCTTGGATAGCTTCTGATATTTGCCATATCACAGAATTACAAAGTATGACATGAGTATAAAATTAAGTATAACAAGAATATAAAGAATCACTAAACAAAGAATTCCACATTTGAGAAGTTTGAAGAAAGATGTCATACCCGTTTCTTCTGCCTAGCCTTGATGGCCTCTTCTGTTATGATAGCAGGGCCTGCTTTAACTGTTGGAACGGTTTTTATTTTTTTTAGGCACCTAACAGGCGTTCTTGTTATAGATTCAGGTGGGATTTGACTAGCCTCTTGGTTAGTGTCAGTAGAGGCCACTGCGGAGAGGTGGAGAGGGTTGGAGATAGGTGGAGGACCATATGAATGTGGCATGGAGACCGGAGGAAGTACACAATATGGATTGGCCATTTGTGCAGTGTACCAACTATAAGCAGCAGGCATCATAGGTGGCGCCATTGCTTGGTGACCAATAGCATAAGGAGATGAAGGTATAGTGCCATAAGGGTACAGACCAGGGAAAACAGAACCCCAAACATTTTGACCACTTCTTTGATATTGCGAATATTGTGAAGCTGAAAAGGTGGAAACGGTGAAATTTTGGGCATACTGGGAATAGTCAGGCTGAACTGTGGTTACAGTGGTCACTGGTTGGTACGAAGCTTGAGAAACTGCGGTCAGCTCAGGTTCGTAAGGATCTTGTTCGTCGGTTGCTGGTTTCAAATTCACTACAGTTCTCTTAATGCTAGTTAGGTCTACATCTTCCACGTTGTGCTGGTCTTTTACAGAGTCCTCGTAGCTCATGTAAACCTTACGACTTGAGGACTGAGTTGGGGAAACAGATCGGAAGCTTTCAGAGTCTGAGGAATCTGCCCTACTACTACTACCTCTTTGCTCAGTCTGACTCACTAATCGCTCCCTTTTTTGTTCAAAAGAGTGAGAAGACGCACTCTGAGGTTTTCTCATCTTACCATACAATCGCTCTTGTGTCCGGTCTGCTAATTTGCTAACCTCTGCTGTGTCTAGATGAAGTCCTATTGTTTGAAGAAGACTCTGAATTTTTTCAAAGTTCTCTGACTTTCTGACTTTATCCTCACTGCTTTCTTCAGACTCCTGACAAGCTAAGTTTTTGTCAAACTTACTCTTATGCATCTCTCTGTCCTCTACGTAAGAGTGCTGGACATTTGGATTGACTTTCTGGTACTCAACAGACCGACTAGGCTCCCTATACAGACGGCCATCATCAGTGTAATGTTTGTGTTCGGTTGCACACAGATTAGTTTCCTCTTCATACCGATTCCGCTTCTCAGAGAACTGATTTGGACCTTCTTTATGTGCACTCCAATTTTCTGAAACCATCGTATGGTCATTGTCTTCATCTTCCTTGAAAGGATCGTATAATTCATCCATGAAGGGTACGCTTCTATCTAATTGTGGTTGAGTGGGTTTCTGGGTGTTCATTAGAGCCAGATCCTTTCTAGCCTCTTGAAACAATGAGTTAACAACACTGGCGTCTGCCTTGTTGAGAGCACTAAGGAAGCGCTCCATTTGAGTTGTAAGATTGCACTTTGGATCTGATGGTGAAGTCTGACTCGTAGAAGGGTTACTGCTCGGGGGATGGTCATGAGCCAGGCGAGATGATGCCCTGTGTTGGTCTTCCTGAGAATTGTTAGCTTTAGAAATGTTGGAAGATTTCAGGTCATGTAAAGACCTTGAACTGGACGCCTGCATGAGTGACTGTGGGATAACTGGCTTGTTAAAAGGGGGTGTTTCAGTCATCTGTGAGGCTGCTGAAGACTCATTCATAATCCGGTTGAATAATCCCAAAGTGCCAGGATGAATGGGTTGTGGATTTGAGGACCTGTTAAATGGCAATGCTGCTGTCTGAGAAGGTGGTTTTGTAAAAGAAGAATCATCCTGACTTTGCTGACCATATTCATCAACTGAGGTTGTGTCACTCTGCAAAGCAAAAAATGCAATAAATACAAATTATTTTTTTCACAAATTACTGTAGTGGCAGGTAGCTTGTCCCTGAAACACTGTACACACTCTGGCTTCCTAAAGTTCCTTTTTACCATACATGGATCCAATAAACCAATAAAGCATTTCCATCAACACAGTTCTCTTGTAAAGAGTTCAATACACTAACAACGCTGAGAAGTGTGGAAAATGTACCATATTGAACTGTGCAGGAAATGCAGCTGGTACCATACTCCTCATGCTCTGAACCGTTCAGTCAGATGGTGGCAAAGCACCTTTTTTTAATAGTATTTTTATAGCCCTGCTGGGACATTCAGCTAAAACCAGCTTCAGGTGGTAGCAGATTCGATATGTTTTCTAGATGGTCCAAACTAGCCACTTTGTGATCAATCTGATCATCTATAGATGGATAGGTCAACCTAGGTCAAAATCAGACCTGGAAGACCACTATAGCTGGTGGGGTTCAGAATCTAGCCAACTACCAGCAACTACTCTTTACATGTTAAAAAAAAAATAAAAAAATAAAAAAACCTTTCACCAACTTAAGATGTTTTTTCCACCAAGGAGAGCTAATCCATACAATACCTTTTGCAATGAACAAACCTGAGACGTTAGAATCTCTGAGTGTTTCTTCAAAATTGACTTTTTCGGTTGAATATCGCAGCTCCATAAGTTCCCTCTAAACATTACAAATTGGTTCTCTGTGTGAGAGTCAAACTCGTATTCAGCTTCCATTTCAGGCATTTCCAGAACAACCCTGACCTTCTGTTCCAGGGCAATTATTGCTCTTTTGCGTGCAATGGACTCAATGAGATCTTCTAATTGCTTCTTTTTGCTCACCAATTCTGGATCCTGAATCTGAGTTGAAGATGTCTTCTCAGACCTCGCAGTGGTCAAAGTCCTATCAGCAGTACTTTCAAACGCAGAGTAGCCAGGTGTATTTGAGTCAAAATCATTAGTCTGTTGGGGGTATCCTATTTGCATCTTTTGACTTCTTACAAAAAAAGCAGCAGTTTCCTTGCTTGTAGACGCTTAGAAAAGATAAAACAGACAGTGAGATATGCAGCTAAAAAAATATATATATATCCAAACCTAGGAATCCAAGTAGAAACAAACCTGAGACTGAGAATCAGTGTGAGGTTCAGATTGTTTCTTTAAGATGGACTTCACTGGTTTTAGGTTAGGCATCCAAATGTTCTCATGATGCACATGCTGATAATCAAATGTTGTAACTCCACTTTTTCCATCCTCGGGTTCAATTTCTTTAGCATTTTGCTCCATAGCGACAATAGCTTTCTTACGTGCAATCAACTCATTGAGTTCCATTAGCTCTCTCCTTTTTCTCAATAGTTCTTCTTCTACATTTTCAGGGCTTTTAAATCTCCTTTGGTCGGCAGGACTGCGGCTTCTCTTCCTGGGACTTTGGCTGCTCCTTTCTCTGCTTCTGCTGCGACTCTGGCGGTATCTCTCTTCATGCTCTTTGCTCCAACTGCGGCTGTATCTGTATTGGTCGTCCCTCCTCTCACGGCTGGAACTTCTGTAGTAACTCCTGCTTCTGTCTCTGCTTCTGCTTCTGCTCCTGCTCCGACTATACCTACGTTGACTATTTTCCCTGCTTCTGCTCCGTATTCTATCACCTTTAGTGCTTTCTAGTTTAAGGTCACTTTCCTTCTTCAGCGCTCTTGCAGATGACATAGATGGTAAAGTTATGTCTTTTCCCTTGTTTGGCTTGCTAAAGATCAAGAAATTGTCAAAACATTCATAAAAATGTATTACGTTATAACATGTCAAGAAACCAATACTTCATTTAAAAAAAAAAGTCTATACTGAAAGAAAACAAATATACATTGTTTATGGATAATTAGTTCAATAAAATTTATATACAGCAAAAACATACAGTGCACAGCATAAATGAGTACACCCCCTCTAAATCTTAACAAATCCAGCAATTACTCTTTACTTAGAAGACATGTTAGGGTCCTTTGGAGATGTAATTTTCCAACAAGCCTGCATGATCAGTTACCAAAGAAGAATGCCAAAATTATTCAGCAAAATAAGATTTTCTTATCAAAGTGATACAATTTTGTGTTGCACCCTCCTAAAGGTTACTTCCAAAAAAAAAGTGTATAGATTTAAGGCTATTTTTGATCAACAGGTTAGTATATTGAACCAAAACGTTTAAAGACAAGTAATTTCCTGCCAATTAAAAGTGGTATTAAGCCCACTAAATCATACTCAGACTTAATGCTGGCAGCAGTGGAACTACTTGGGAGAGAACTGCCAGGTGACTTATATCTTAGCATAAAAGAGGACAATGGTACAAGAGGAATACCAAATGATTTTTTAAGTGTGAAAAAATATTTTAAAAAGTAGCACCGACATTCAAAAACAATGGACTTGTGTTAAGGCTCCTGGAATAATCAGTTCTTAAACACCAACTTTACAAAAAGTGAAAAAAAAACGCAAAAGCTATGAAAAGAGTGACACTTTCTCTCATAGAGTATGACGCAGCCTGCAGAAGTGACACGTATGGATGTTGTCACCACTAGAATCACCTTCTGTAGCAAAGCAAAATAAACTCATTTTATGAGTTTATTTTATTTAGTTTAGTGCAAACCCCTTCCAAGGCCTATATTTACAAAATAAAGACTTCTGGGAATCCATACTCTGGTCTCAAGAGACCAAGTCAATCATTTAGAATCTAAAAGCATCCAAAATGTTCTGGTGTTGCTAGAGGAGGAGTACAATGAGAAGTGCTTGGTACCCACAGTGACGTTCAGTGGTAGTACAGCTATTATATAGGGATGAATGAGTGCCGAGGGTGTGCTTTATCAATGCTGGCATGAATTCACACACTACTGTGTGATGTAATACAAAAACTTGAAACAGAAGATGCTACCCTCTCCTCATTCCCAGCATTATTGGGCATTTTTTCAGCAAGACAATGAAGATATTCATTCTTCTAAGGTGAAAATCCTTCTGTATTTCAGTCAATCATAACACTCTTGATCAGCTGTGGGGGATTCTATAGAGACGAGCTGAGCAGCAAAACTCCCCATTAAAGACCAGAGCATTTAAGAAGGTCATCCAGGAGTTAAACAGGACAGATGTGAAAATTTGTCATGAACTTGTACACTAAGTGCCAAGAAGGGTCAGAGAAGGAAACTTTAGGTTCTGGAGGACATACTCAGTACTAGAATATTATACATTTTCTGAATTAAATCTCGGGTGTACTCATTTCTGCAATCCTTCATTTAAACAAAATTGGCTAATTTACTTATCTTACAGAAAATATTACCATATATGGTGTTGTTTTTATAAAGTATATGTTTAATACGTTTCAATTTTGCCATCTTTCCATGAATTATATTAGTGATCATTAAGAAAGTACATCTTTTATATTTATTCAGAGGGGGTGTACTCATTAAGCTGTGCACTTTAACTATTCATATCAAGTGTGACAAGCCTTTTAATCGAATGTTTGTACACAACATTCTTCATGGCAAAGATTCAATAAGATATATTATTGAAGAAACATTATATATTATTACATTATAATTATTATTATATTATCACATTGCAGAAGCCATACTATATTTTGTATTTGCAAAACTAAATTACTTAAAGATGCTGAATGCAATTATTTGACTGTACTTAAGAATAAAAATACCATAATTTGTTAGCAGATATTTCAACATGCTAAGTTCACATACTTGTTTATCTGAAAGCAACATAACAGTCAGTTATTCTACTTAGAACTGTGGTTCCGTGTCAGAATGTCTGTTTTTGTTTTGATCTGTGTGATTTTGCCCACTGACAATTTACCCAGTAGTACTGACACCCTGTGTTGCCATTTGGCGGAAAACACAGCCTATTGCAGACATGGAAGCTAGCAAATGAACTAGATGAGAGACTGCAGATTCTACCTGCCCTAAAAAGCCTCAGAATCCAACTAAAATGCTCTATGACCAGATGAATATTAAAAGGCAAATAAATCAACTCTTCATCTTACAGTGTAAGGCTCGTAGCTTAACATTGTCGGTTGAGCTTGTTCCTTGTTGCACCTGGCAACCCACGTGAGCATTGAGTTTTGAATTTAGACTGCAATACCCATTTCAACCACTAACTATTAATATTACATATAAGTTATACTTCCATTTTTCACTTTTGCTTCAAGTACTCTTAAAAGCAGAAAAAAAATTAACTGCTGTACTCCTTGTGAATAGTTTAAGAGTATATTTTTTGCATTAAGACAAAACATCTGAACATTTCACTAATGGACTGACCTACTTACTCATGATTTACTTACTCTACATCCATTGATTCACTGCCTTTGTCCTCTGTTATGACCATCTCCTTGATTTGGTCTTTCGGATGGTTCAGCAATTTGATAGTCATTTTCTTCTGCAGGCAGCCAAGCAAATATGGCAGAATCCACATTTAGGGATCAACCAACCCATGGAAAATGACTAATTTGATAAACAATTTATTATATAAACTAGGGGTTGCACTGACAAGTTGATTAGTTCTAGTTATTACTAGTCATTATTCTGCCATACAGGCATCTTTGCCAACTAGTAGTGGATCTCATGATTTCAATTAGCCTTATTCCATACAAAGAATAAACCCAACTGCATCCCAGTGTTGTTGCATATCATTCATTACCTTCCCCCAGATAAATATATTCAGAAGTATCTGTGCAAGCCCTAGTATATAAATCTTACAACAGAATAAAAGTTATGTATTGTACAGGTAAACCTAAAGAAACTAAGCAAGTGGCACATGTTTGACCACTGAAAGCCCTAGTATATAAATCTTACAACAAAATAAAAGTTATGTATTGCACCTTCTCTTTTACTCCAAAAAGTATCTGTGCAAGCCCTAGTACATAAATCTTACAACAAAATAAAAGTTATGTATTGCACCTTCTCTTTTACTCCAAAGGCCTCTAATTTTGGTGCAGATGTGAAGACGCTTTCATTCAGCCTTCTTATTCTAACAGCCTGTTTTCCCCCTTCAGCTGCTTGACTCTTCAACAATTACATCAACAAAGACCTTGATTGACATACGAGCAACCAAAACGTATTCTCTACCTTTCCAGCAAAAGCCAGAAGCTACAATAGCAAAATACAGGGCAGGAGAAATCTAGAAGTTACAAAATGTTCATGGATAAAATTTGTTACAGTAGTAACACTGAAACGATGATGTTTTAGCGGCTGAAAACTTACCGGTACTAATGTAAATTCAACCTTCTCCGACAACTTGAGTTTGGTGTCCTCCATAACCTCACTTACGTCAAAAAATAGCTGCGGGTCCTGTTGTGTCTTGATGAACCCGAAATTATCATCCAGCTTGACAACAAGCCCCTAATAGACGGAAGCACGTCATGAGCAAACATAAAATTGTGTTCTAACCAAAGTACCAGACTTTTTAACCACACTAGTCGCATGCATGTGATGTTAAAGCAAGCACAGATCACTCTGTGATCATTAAAATCCCTGGGTGTTTCTTGAAGTGGATAGGGGTGTAACCCTGGCCAAATCTGCATGGACCTCCATCATCAAAGACATCCTAATTTTCCTCATTAGCTTCATCATTCTATGTGTTCTAGCACTCAATGGCTGCCATCGTATCATCCAGGTGGATGCAGTGCAATCAATCATATTATCATGATCTTCATTTCAGTGCATCTCCTACAATCATGTTTATTTGATATCAATTAATGCCACTTCTTTAGTGTCCTATTATGTCCTATTATGCTACTTGAGGGAGAACATCAATGCTTAAGAGCTACTGCACAATGGTCTGTGAGGTCATGACATGCATTTCCTACGGAAAAACACTGACCAACAGTGCAACTATGCAAACCTTGGGTTAATTTCATAGGCGAAAGCTGTATCATGCCAATTTAAGATATGATCCAGCTGTTTATCAACTACTACTTCAAAACAACTACCTAAATGCACACTTAACATCCTGTATGCAATGGGCAAATCACCATGGATGGTCACAACTGCAGAACACTTACTATCTTACGTTGCTCTTCAGAGTCTGTCAGGAAAGTTTCTGGAAGGATCTTTACGTTGACGGCACACTCCTCCTTGGTCACACTGTTGGTGAAAATGTTGAACTGGACCTTGTCACCAACCATCATGGTGGCTTTCGTGATAACGTTACCTGACCTAAAAGATAACTGCTTCTCTGTGCCCTCCACTGTGGTGACCAGAAGACCCAAAGTAGGCTCTTGATTGTCCATCTGCTCAAAAGGAAAAAATAAATAAATAGCCAAAACATTACCGCTTTGAAAAATAGTGCTATGATCAAAGAAGTAAATGACATTAAAACCTCCTACTTTGGTTCTATAAATAATTATGAAACCATCCATGCATCCTTTCAATGCAACAAGCTGAGCTCAAGGGGAGTTTCCAAAAAACCCTCAAAACTAATACATGCATTTCTGGAAGCCAACAGCACTTCAGAAGTCAAAAACTCTACAGATGTGTAGATGTAGAGCAGAATGTTTTCCTCTCCAATCAGATGTTCTCAAACAACAGAGGTAGACAAGATCCATAAATGAATGTGAGGCTACGTTAAGTCTACCTCACACGTCACAAAAGGAAATGTGAAACGATCACCTATTAAAGGTATAGGCCTAGTTCACCCAAAAATGAAAATTACCACATGATTTACTCACCCTCAAGCCATCCTATATATAAATTAGTTTTTTTCTTTCTGACGAATTCAGTTGTAGTCATATTAAAAAATGTCCTGGCTTCTCCAAGCTTTATAATGGCAGTGAATGAGGGTCAAGATTTTGACGAAAAATAAAGTGCATCCATCCATCATAAAAGTGCTCCACACGGCTCCGGGGGGTTAATAAAGGCCTTCTGAAGTGAATCGATGCGTTTGTTCAAGAAAAAGTGAAGTGCTTTTCATTTAACCCATTTAAGTGCACACACACACAAGCAGTGAACACACACCCGGAGCAGTTGGGGGTTCGGTGTCTTGCTTAAGGCCCTGTTATATTTCAAACGAAATTGAAGAATGAACTGATATGACGTCATTTCAAACAAAATCAGGCCGAAACGAAGTTCGTTTTGAGTTTGTTTCAGCAGTTCAAAACAGCTGACCAAAGCAAACTTTCTGGGGGAGTTCCTTTTGGCTCCTAAACACCTTTGAGTTTTTATTGGTCCGTGGCAGTTACGCAATCGGTGGGTGTGTTCTGAAACTCCACCTTCTTTGACGTGCAATTTTTTTTTTGCCGCTTCGTTCCTCATTCTGCTGAGGTCCTACAGGAGAGCAACAACTCCTGAATAACACTGGAGTGTCGAATAGCTGAGCTGCACAAAGCTGAGACAAGTTTTCCAAAGCCATGAAAAGAATGAAAGGAAAGAGTAAATATATAAGGTAGCAAGTACCAAATACATGCGTTTCAAATAAATGTTACACCATACTGCTGCTGTTGTTCTTTCACTAAGCAAATTTAAAGTGTCAGTCGTGGTAATGAGCGCTGGTTATTCACTCCCCCCATAGATAATCCCTGCCGGACCTGAGACTCGAACCCGACAAGTCCGACTCTCTAACCATTAGGCCATTAACTGCTCGTAAAATAATATCCATAATCTCCGGTTAATAAACAGTATAACTTTTATGTATATATTAACTTATTTAAACCGGTAGTTCTATGTGAAATCAGACATTGAGCACCTCCGTATAGACAAAATGGCATGATCATAACACCTCGACTGTGAATATAAATGGAAAAGTTCTTTATTTTTGTAATTTAATTCAAAAAAGCAAACTTTCTTATATTCTAGATTCATTGCACACAAACTGAAATATTTCAAGAGTTTTTTGTTTTAATTCTTATGGTTATTACTTACAGCTTAGGAAAATTAAAAATTCAGTATCTCAAAAAAATTGAATATTTTCTCAAAGATCAATCAAAAAATTAAAATTAAAATATTCAAGATCTCCAAAGCAGGTGTAATTATGCACTCAATACTTGGTTAGCCTGGCCCAGGTTGCTTTGATAGCGGCCTTCAGCTCCTCTGTATTGTCTGTCAGATGTTACTTATCTTCCTCTTCACAATACCCCATAGATTCTCTGTGAGGTTCAGGTCAAGTGAGTTGGCTGGCCAATCAAGCACAGCAATATCATGGTCAGCAAACCACTTGGAAGTGGTTTTGGCACTGTGGGCAGGTGCTAAATTCCTGCTGCAAAATTAAATCAGCATCTCCTTAAAGCTTCTCAGCAGATGGAAGCATAAAGTGCTCCAAAATCTACTGGTAGATGGCTGCATTGACTTTGGACTTGATAAAACACAATGGACCAAGACCAGCAGACATCACGGCACCCCAAATCATCACTGACACAGAAACTTCAAACTGGACTTTGGATTCTGTGCCTCTCCAGTCTTCCTCTAGACTCCAGACCTTGATTTCCAAATGAAATGCTAAATTTACTTTCATCTGAGAAGAGGACTGTGGACCACTGGGCAACAGTCCAGTTCTTTTTCTCCTTACCCCAGGTGAGATGCTTCTGACGTTTTTTTTTTTTTTTTTATGGTTCAGGAGTGGCTTGGTTCTAGGAATGTGAAAACTGTAGCTCAGTGTGGTGACTCTTGATGCGCTGACTCTGGCTTCTGTGAAGCTCTCCCAAGTTCTTGAATCAGCTTTTCCTGACAATCTTCCCAAGGCTGTGGTCATCACTGTTGCTTGTGCACCTTTTTCTACAACACTTTTTGCTTCCAGTCAACTTTCTATGAATATATTTTGATACAGCACTCTGTCAGCATTGACCTTTTGTGGCTTACCCTCCTTGTGGAGGGTGTCGATGAACTGTCAAGTCAGTAGTCTTTCCCATAATTGTGGTTGTATGTTGTAGACTAGCCCAAGAGGTACCCAGTATTTATACTCAAAATAAATCAAACAAATCAAGCTCAAAATGGAATATTCTAATTTTTTGAGATACTGAATTTTTTTTTTTTCTAAGCTGTAAGTTGTAACCCTCAGAATTAAAACAAAAAAACTCTTGAAATATTTAAGTTTGTGTGCAATGAATTTAGAACAGGGGTCTCCAACCCTGCTCCTGGAGAACTACTGTCCTGCAGATTTCAGCTCAAACCCCAATCAAACACACCTGAAGCAGCTAATCAAGGTGTTCAGGGCTACTTGATAATTACAGACAGGTGTGTTGGAGCAGGGTTGGAACTGAAGTCTGCAGGATGGTAGCTCTCCAGGAGAGGAGTTGGAGATCCCTGATCTAGAATATAAGAAAGTTTGCTTTTTTGAATTAAATTACAAAAAATAAAGAACTTTTCCATGATATTAAAATTTTCTGGGATGCAACTGTATATT
This sequence comes from Cyprinus carpio, assembly GCF_018340385.1. Classification (NCBI taxonomy): domain Eukaryota; kingdom Metazoa; phylum Chordata; class Actinopteri; order Cypriniformes; family Cyprinidae; genus Cyprinus; species Cyprinus carpio. The sequence goes on along the minus strand of NC_056584.1, from coordinate 5,913,606 downwards.
AGTGGTTCAACCGATCATGTTGTTTTTGAGTCACAGCTCGGATGATTTTTCACATAAGCAAAAAAAAAATAAAACATTTAAAGCACAGACAGTGAGAATGCTGAGAAGGATTTTTTTGACAATTTTGTGTATGTATCTCAAACGAAAAAGGAATCAACTATTCTTGCACTGTCTGAAACACTGTGTGCATGTGTGTGCTTCGGACGTGTGTGGCTGCTGAAAACAGCACGTAACGAATCGGGTTCTCTTTCGACTTTTCTTCTTGTGGTTTAAAATCGCTTGAACTTGTAAATTGGCAAATTAATCTGTGAATCACATGTGTGCCAACTCTAGGGCCTGGTCCTTACATATCACAGATCAATTGCACTCCGTTCAACCCCTAATATATGACAGATCAGAACAATCATTCATTTACCAATTGAACACTTAATTTACAAATTACAACTCCATAGAAATCTCATACAACAAAAATACAGAATAATTAGAATAATCATGTCATAGGCTTCACATTTTTCCCAGAACGTTCTTGCAACCCGGTAGCAACACTTCCACGAGGTTGCGACCTGGTGGTTGGGGACCAGCGTAAGCTCTGGTGAAAATATGCTAGCCTCGCGAGAACCAATCAACAGTTAGTCGAAGTTTGAGACTGCGGTTTATAAAGGTTTAAATATGGATATTTTTCCTACAAAAAATGCATCGATTCACTTCAGGAGGCCTTTATTAACTCCCCGGAGCCGTGTGAATTAATTTTTATGATGGACGGACGCACTTTATTTTGCTTCAAAATCTGGACCATCATTCACTGCCATTATAAAGCTTGGAAAAGCCAGAACATTTTTTAATATAACTCCAATTTTGTTCATCTGAAAGAATAAAGTCAAATATATCTAGGATGGCTTGAGGGTGAGTAAATCATGTGGTAATTTTCATACATTTCATAATTTTCAGTCTTAGTACAGTCTTACATTATTCTATATAAGATTCAAACTCCAGGACAAGTTAAAATTTTCAATACGTTGTATGTTATAAATGCACTGTAATGGTTTTAATGAGATTGCAAGAGGGTGAAAGCCTACCATTTTTTCCTTGCTTGGGCTTTTCTTCGGGGCAATTTTTGTAATCGTCCCCTCGTATTTCTCACTGCTTGCGTCGAAGGAGACTGAATCTTGAGAACCAGCCTTCATGGTCACAGGCTTCCACTGCAGATAAAGATGTAAATGCACTTTTAGAAGAAAGTGAAAATTTCCATGAGCACAACAATTTAATAAAGTTATCTCCTACAGGACAGCTGAGAATATACAATGCTTTTTAATAGCCTAAAGTACCTTGTCTTTGCCAGGGGTAGTGCCAGATGTACGGTCCTTTGCGCCGGAAATATTTTCATTGCCTTTTGCTTTTCGATTAAAGGTCACAGAGCCCTCGGGCAGCTTTTTGAGTCGGACGGCCTTCTTTGTGTCGTTCACTTCAATACACAGCATTTGTATATTATAAAGCTTTGAATACAAAGAAAGATACAATGTGTTGTACTGGCGAATAAACAACCTAATGATTTTACTCACAGTCAAAATAGTGAGCTCCACTTCATCCATGACATTCAGCTCATCATCTGATAAAGTGTCAGTAGCACAGGCCGTGAGGTTATCATGTTTCTCTGTCATGATGGTAAGGGTTCCATCACTCTTTTTCATAACCACACCCTGCCAACAAAATAATGATAAATGCATTTTTATGTTTTCAGAAGAAGATACAAATAGTGTTTGTCTGTGTAAAAACCAGAGCCATGATGCTAAAGTGTTTTGACTGGCAACCAGTCTCTTTAATACTAACACCTTAAAAATAGTAATCTCACACCATTCCTCGACAGGCCTCATGATTTGACAATCATTCATGTCTAGCACAAAGGCGCAATTAAACTCATGTGCACAATAATATACACAGTCATTTCAAAAACAGAATCCTGTCACTTGTTGCATATTGGCTGGTTAGGACAAAAACTCACATTAACATATAAAAGACACGTTTTATTGCCTGTGTGTCACGTCATGTCTGGACAGCGATAGGGAAACAAAAAGCACAAAATAACCACTTTATTTTTAATATAAGAGTGGATGCTGCCATAAATTGTAACATGAATGTGCGATGCTTCTGGTGTCATTTGCATCCAGTTATTTGCTGCTATATATTGCAAACTGGTATTTATTATCATATAATTTACACACATTCAAGTAGAACATTTTTCAAAATCATACAGAATTCAGCGACAATGCCATTTTGGTCGAGATGCATTCTTCTCTGTAAAATAAAAAGAATGAACACTTACAAGCTCGTGCCTTCTGGATAATTCATATCCAACACTTTTATAAGAAAGAGGTCGGTGGAATATGATGGGACACGTACCATCTCCCTGATTTCTTTGGTGAGCTGAAAAGTGTCAGGTGTTTTTGGTTTGATGTTTGTGGCTCTTTGTTCCTTGGTAATAACATTAGTCAGCAACTGGAACTCCACAAGATCATACAGCAGCAGAGTCACACCGGTGTCCGCCTTTCCAAAGGGCAATTCAATTTGATCCGTAGAGATAAAGGTCCTGATGCGGCCAGGATTAGCCTCCTTGACGTTGTCTTATGAAATACACATAGAAAGAGATTTTTGGATTTAACTTACACCTCTACACAAGCGTACATTTTTAAAGCTACGTACTGCATAATCTCAACCAAAGACATGTTAAAATGTTACAATACAAATAAAAACAGAGACAAATTGATTTTTAATCAATGCTGGACAGATTTAATCAAGTCACAATAGGAGTTGTGATCGTGGGTCAAGGCTACTCCGTTCCCACTCACTGTTTCTGCTTATTATCAGTCAAAGCCGACACACATACATCTGCAAAACTTCTTCAACGCTCAGCACTCAAACCCTTCTTCCCATGAGAATATCCTATATTTCTATTCTCAGTACACAAGTGGACTAATATTGAATAGTGAGATTAATAACCCATCAAATGGCTCGACAAGTGCAGTGTTCTTTCCTACATTAATCAAGTCAAGACGGGACAAAATCATGCTAGAGAACATTTTATTGGATTTATCTAGATATTTTCTCTGAAATGAAAGTGAATGGTGACCCTTAGATATAACGGATGGATATCATACATATAATTACTTAAGTGAGAGTTTTACTCACGTCAGGAAGGACTGTGAGAACAACGCCTTCATACAACGTACTGTCAATGTCTTCTGTTCCTCCTGGTGCCACTTTCACATCAACCGCACATTCTTTTCCCTGACATCACAAGCAGAACATTTTCTATCAACATGCAAAATGCTTCAACAAATTAATTCTTTTTGCACATATACTATATAAACACTTACCAGGTTTTTCACTGCTGTGAAATGCACTTTAACCCCAGGCACCAGGTGAGCACGGTTTCCAAAAAAAGCATCAAATATAAAAGAAAATTTCTTCAAATCCTCCCGTTCAATGAAACCACAATTATTCTGAGGGGAAATCAAAAACAGTGTGATAAAAATTTTTGATATTCAATTTTTTTTTTTTGAGATTTTCAAGCAAGGCAACAAATCAAAAAAAAAATTAAAACATAAAATCTAACTATTATGCCCCTTTCAACAATCAACAATATGTAATACAACTCTCAGGTGGGTCCCTAGAATGTATCTGTGAAGTTTCAGCTCAAAATACCAAACAGATCATTTATTGTTCAATGATAAAAATTAGCATTTTTAAACAGAGGTAAAAAAGTGCTGTTTTCGTGCATGTCTCTTTAAATGCCCCTTTCCCAGAAGAGTACTGTGCCTTTACAGCTTGTGCCTCACCTCCTCTACCAAAAGAAAGCATCTGTCTTGATTATCATGTCTATCACGGTCACGATCACGTGACACTGCAGGACATCATGCAAGTTTATTATTTGCACGTGTTTTAAACCCATGTATGTTTAAAAGTTGTGATATTTGGTTTTCTGAAGCTTGCAGACAGCACGTCATACAAGTAATAAACTATGTTCTCTTTCACGTCTTATTGCGCTTAAACTGTCAAAAACACACAAAGTTCACATAAACAGAGTCAGATATATCTTTGAACGTAGACAGCTGGGAAAGAAATCACATGTGTAGCCTATACGAGATCTGTGAGACAGCAGCGTAATATACCTACTGCTATGAGTTATGGGGATTAAAAAAAGGAGTGGGAGGATCTTTATCATTATAGGGTGGTTGTGTTAACAAACACTTATATTTAAACACCATGGAAAAGTGAATTTTGCACAATAGGTCCCTGGTGATAGTCTATCTCTAGCAGCCTTGAGTTTATCCGTTAAAATGCAATATGGTGACTATCTAAGACTAGATCTAAGGTCTATTATTTATTATTAATACAATAAACAATATTATTAATACTTACACCAATTAATGAAATTACTCCCAGTGAGCGTCCACGAGGAGTACTGGAAAAAAAAAAAAACATACGAGTTTAATTCAACAATCTCTACTTTCTCAAAACCACTACTGATTTCCAGCAAAGAGGCCACACAGACCAAACATGGACCATGGTTGCAAACAAATAAATACAAAATATGACCATCAAATTACTTTGCAGAAATATTCTTGAACGTTGATATCTTTGATGCCATCGATTTAGGAGGTTCAGTCTCTTTCGGAGCCGGCTGATCTTTTTTCTTCAGAGGTTGGGGTGGACAGCTTTTCACAGGAGGAGCCATGCTCTGAAACATAAAGCACACCAGACAATGCATTGCAGATCTACAACACATGACAGACTTATAAAATAATCATTTTGTATTAAATAAATACAAGGGTGAACTTACAGTGGCATTAAATGCTTCAATCTCCAAACGCACGACTGCCCTTATTTAAATAACACACAAAAAAATGCTCAATACTATAATAAGTCATTACCGACAACTTTATAAAACACTGTCTGGAACAAGCAGATTTTTTTAAGCTCCACCAATCATAACAAGCCTAAAAGCGCATGAGATATTATAGGGCCTTATGATTTCCACGATGCGGAAAACGCGAACGGAATCCAGTCATAAAAACGGAATTAACATTTTAACGCGGAATGTCACGGAATTTGTAACATTTTGAAAGAATTAATCAAAAGTAGGTCATTACACTTAAATCAAATCGTGATATGAACTAGTATCTGTAAATATTAAGCCGCAAAAGTCAATTTAAATATGAATCCTGCATGTTCTGTGTCTCTCTGTTAATGAAAGGAGTAGACGCACGGTTTCATTTACTACACACACACACTGAAGCACACGTGACGCTCGCGGTGATTTCAGCGTCTGTCGTCTCACTAAATGAGGACTTAAACACATAAACAACATCTCCAGAACTTCTCTGAGAGTCTCTTCTTGAGCATTTATCTGTTTAATTTGAGTAAAACTACACAGAATATCACATAAACAGAACTGTAAAGGTATTCATGGCAACCCGTCAAAAATAAAAGACTGGTTTTGTTTTGAAGTCTATTTTTCAGTAGAATGTACAGCCTACTACTACTAAAATAGGCTAAGAAACAAACATTTTTAAAGGAATAATCACACAACATTTCTTCCATGGTTTAATTTTAATAGTAAATCCCCTTTATTTGCCAAAAATAAAGTTTGCTTAATTTTCAATAATTAAAAGATAAATGAAATTAATGTTTTATGCCTTCATTTGATAACCAGAAAAATGTTAATACACAACAGAATTTCTGAGAAAAAAATCATAAGGCTACTTTAAGAAAAAATAAAAATAAATTAAGTTGTTTTATGCATTCAAATAATTAGACTAAATTAGCTAAAACACAAAATTTGGTAACAATAAAAAAAATATTGTGAGAAAAAAAATAAAACATTTCATAGAGCCCTAAATATGTAATTTTTGTGAAACTTTTAATAAATTGATGTGAAAATGTATAAGTTTCATGATTTTAATTCATTAGTGCTTTTTTGATTAATAAAATTGAATTTAGCTATTAAAAAGGAGTTAAAAAAAATTAACGAATCCAGAAAAATTAAAATGGGAAAAAACGAATCCAGAAAAAACTTAAAACGGAAAAAAAATGAAATTTAGAAAAAAATAAAATGGAATTTAGGAAAAAATAAAACAGATTTCAAAGGGGCCTAATATTAGCAGAAAGACACAATCTTCTCCAAACTGGCCTGCATACCAAGATCAAAAGGTGAAAAGAGAAAAAAAGAGAAAAATATTGATAAAGAAATCAGTATATTATATGCTAAACACTGGCCTGCATACCAAGATCAAAAGGTGAAAAGAGAAAACTTGTGATAAATATGGTTTCAAAAGTCACACAAATTTATCATGTACATACAAAATCATAAGCTAGCAAAGTATAAACTTTGATCCATCAAAGCACTCTTCAGATAAATATCACACGGTAGACTCAATTTATATATAAAAACATCTTCTATAATAAAAAAAGCTATTTTATTCATTCGTCTACACTCACTGCTGCAGCTTGATTACGTTTTTCTCCTTCACCAATAGTGACTATTTTATAATAGCTATTCTTTTTTAAGTTATTCAATAGCTTTGTGGAAAGAAATCAAATCAATGGTTTTAATATTTGTATTTATATGTAACATTAATGTTTTTAAATATTTAATATTCTTTTTTTTTTTTTTTGTTCTTCACACAAAGTTCACACATTGACTTTAGAAGTCTTGAAATATAACAAGAGAGTGATGTATGGATTAATTGTATTATGCACCAATAATTAATGATGGACACAAAAACATATTTAGAGACAAACATTACTGAAAATAACGGTAATCGCAGTTCAGCAAGTCATCAGAGATTCATGAGTCCTTCTGATGGAATCAGTGAGTTCACTGAATGAAGGATTCGTCAGACGGAATCAAACAGCAAACTCGATTCATAAGAAGTACCCCGGCCCCGGTTCCTATTTTATTTTTTAGTGGAGGCAGGTTTTTAACTGAATCAAAAAATATAACAGTGTAGGACAATGGTGTATAATTTATACAGAGTGGTGCAGTGCAGTTTCCAAACTAATAATGTATGTGATCTGGATCTTTTTAAATGAATCAAAACAGTGTAATCGGATCGTGAACAAATGACTCGTATGAATGCGTTCTTTTTAGCGAATCAAAAATACGTATGAATCTCTCATTGTCGATTCACTACGAATGCTGTTGTATTTTAAACGAATTAATTAATTGCATATTTTGTTTGTTTGGTATTTTATTTAATATACAGTTTTAATAATTATTATTAATTGCATTTAATCGCATAGTGTCTCTGCATGAGGTGTTCCGTTAAATACGCCACTTTTGCAAGAATTTTAATTATCTAGGATTTACGTGTTATGTTGACATTTGAGATGACCAGCATCAACAATAATTATTGGTTTAAATATTTCACAAAGCGAATCGGTACAGAACTGGAATCGTTAACCAGAATCGAATCCCACTCCTGATTCAAACACTTTGGAAGTAAACAAACGGCTCACTAGACTCGCCACATCTAGAGACAAAGACATGCACTTAACGTACGTGTTGATCCATCTGTGGCATGTGCTGCGGGTCTGCTGGACCACACTGCTGCACCTGCTCGAATCCAGGGCTCATCCTGTGAAAACCTGGCGAGCAGAAGTCGGGAGGTCTGTCATCAAGCTCCGGAGAACGGAAACGCGGTCCATACTCCAGCTCTGGTGCTGGTGGTCCGCTCCCAAACTCTGGAGGATGCTGGAAATGTGGATCGGGTGCATCAATATGAGGGGGAAAGTCACGTCTGTCGGGAAAATCCATCGGGTGATGCATAGTCCCTCTGTCCATCATCATTCTGGGGTGCTGCGGTCCGAGGACGCGATGGGGCGCAGGTAACCTCTGTCCAGGTGGGCCCCTCGGGCGGACGGGAGCGGGACCCCGAAACCCGCAGTGAGGGGGAGGAGGCGCTGTGGGCCGCATGCCATGATGTGGTCCAGGTCCTGGAGCTTGAGGGGCTCCAGTTCCTTTCAAGCGCTTGCGGTTTTTCCCCATTTCCCGAAAGTTTGCGGGCCACTGGTCAGTAACGTGCAGCAGGGAACAGCGATTTCACTGCGCGCGCAACCATGAACATATATCAACCGTGTACGTCACACCAACGCAAACAAATAAAATAATAATAAAACTGTTAGATTACATTTGATTTGAGGTGTGAGCCGCTCACGCGAAGGTCCACTGCACGAACTTAGTTTATCAACAACACAAGCATCGAAGAGAGCCTAACGGGCAGAGGAAATGACGTAATAGATTCAAAATAAGAGTGCACAAAGTAGCTGTTTTTTGTGTAATGTTATCTGCTATGTTCATTCATAAATAAATAAATATAGAAGAATGTAGCATAAAAATATAAAGCAGTCTCTAAATTAAAAATGTAGATAATTCACTAATAGATATTTTATAATAGATAATTCAGTGACATGACAATAAAGTTGTGTGTGTGTTATCTAAATGGGGACATTACATAGACTTCTATTGTTTTATATAAAGATAGACTTTTTAACCTAAACCCACCCCTACCCCTCACAGAAAACTTTCTGCATTTTTACAATTTCAAAAAAAACTTTGTTTACTTAATTTTTATACATTTTTACAAATGAGGACGTCCCCAAATTGAGGTTTTTGGTAATTGTGTCAGGTTTTGCTCACTTTTGAGTACAAATTTGTCCCCAAAATACGGTTAAGCAGGTACACACACGTTATTACTACATTCAGTGAGCCTTCACCCACGTTAACCTGTTTGTGAGAGTTTGTAATCATATTTTAATCTAGCAAAACACAGACACAAGTAGCCTAAATATTAAATGAAAGCAAGTCCTTTTTAGGATCTGCTTGTAGTAAGCCTACCTCCTGTTTTTTTACATGAATAAAGGGTTTTTTAGTGTAATAAAGCTTGTTCTGTTTTGAATCCGCAGAGCTCAGGTAGAGCTCATTAAGAGCCACGCCCTTCTAATCAGAGGCCAGTATAAATCAAGATCAGGTGAGTGGTTTGGTGTTGCTGTGGAGGTGAGCTGGTTTCTTTTACAACGTTTAATAACTTTAGGCGATAAGGTTGGCTTAAACATTTGTCTTTTGTTTTTCTAGATTTCAAAGGCTTTGAATTAATTCCTGCTTGCTGTGGTACTTGAGTAAAATGGTGAGCTTAGGCTACTGATGGTCGTTTTCACTGGATTTTTGGTGTTATTTTAGCACTGCAGTTGTGACTTTTGGTGTGTGCTTGTGTTTTGTCTTGGGCAAACCAGAGGGAGTGTATTTCCATACATATTGGTCAAGCAGGTATCCAGATGGGTAACTCCTGCTGGGAGCTGTATTGTTTGGAGCACAACTTCCAGCCAGATGGAACCGTTGTTGGCGATGGCAGCACTTTGGCTGATTCCTCTTTTGGCACTTTCTTCAGTGAAACTGGTGCTGGGAAGTATGTTCCTCGTGCAGTTTTCATTGATCTAGAGCCAACAGTTGTTGGTAAGACTGAACACCATTTAGGTTTTTTTTTATTTTAAAGAATGTTCCTGTGTTTCCAGTGAAGCTGTATGTTATTCCTTTTGTAGATGAGATCCGTAATGGACACTATCGACAGCTGTACCATCCTGAGCAGCTCATCAGTGGCAAGGAGGACGCCGCCAATAATTATGCTCGAGGTCACTATACCATCGGCAAAGAGATCGTAGACTCCGTGCTCGACCGGATGCGCAAAATGGTGAGTTTACACTTAAAAAAATAAGGTTCTTTATAATCTACAGCAAACTGAAGAGTCTTTAACATCCATGGAAAGTTTTCTAATGTTCAAGAAGGGTTTCTTTTTGGGGGGGGGGGTTGAAAATGTGGAACACTATATATTATGAATTGCTGGCTGTATCTGAATCCTCTGGTTTCTCTCCAGGCGGACCAGTGCACTGGTCTGCAGGGGTTCCTGATCTTTCACAGCTTTGGTGGCGGGACAGGCTCTGGCTTCACATCTCTACTGATGGAGCGACTGTCTGTCGACTACGGTAAAAAGTCAAAGCTGGAGTTCTCCGTATATCCAGCCCCGCAAGTCAGCACCGCTGTGGTGGAGCCCTACAACTCGATCCTTACAACCCACACTACACTGGAGCACTCCGACTGCTCCTTCATGGTGGATAACGAAGCCATCTTTGACATCTGCAAGCGAAACCTCGATATTGAGCGCCCCTCCTACACCAACCTAAACCGGCTCATCGCCCAGATCGTGTCCTCCATCACAGCATCACTGCGTTTCGATGGAGCCCTAAATGTGGACCTTACGGAGTTCCAGACCAACCTGGTCCCGTACCCACGCATCCACTTCCCGCTGGTCACCTACGCTCCCATCATTTCAGCCGAGAAGGCCTACCACGAGCAGCTCTCCGTACCAGAGATCACCAACGCCTGCTTTGAGCCGGCAAACCAGATGGTGAAATGTGACCCTCGCCGTGGAAAGTACATGGCCTGCTGTTTGCTGTACCGCGGTGACGTGGTTCCGAAAGACGTGAATGCCGCCATAGCCAACATCAAGACGCGGCGCTCCATCCAGTTCGTAGACTGGTGTCCCACGGGGTTCAAGGTTGGAATCAACTACCAGCCGCCCACCGTCGTGCCCGGAGGGGATCTGGCCAAGGTGCAGAGGGCCGTCTGCATGCTGAGCAACACCACTGCCATTGCAGAGGCTTGGAGCCGCCTGGACCACAAGTTTGACCTGATGTATGCGAAGAGGGCTTTTGTGCACTGGTACGTGGGTGAAGGGATGGAGGAAGGGGAGTTCTCGGAGGCGCGAGAGGACATGGCTGCCCTGGAGAAGGACTATGAGGAGGTTGGCGCTGATTCCACTGAGGACTGTGGGGAGGATGAAGAGGAGTACTAACTATGTAAAATGCATGTGTATATGGCGTAAATAAACTTAAAAGCATCTAAACCCTTTTAGTTTGGTTCTTTGCTTAGTTTTGCCTTCATTACCTTAAGTGGCTGTGGTTTAGTTGGGGTTTGGGGCTCATTTGTGTCCTTTTGGTATTTGGGGAGCTTGATTGTGCCACAGATGGTGAGGTATTTTCATGACGTTTCATTAAAAAAATGCACAATTTTCAGTCTCTGGTTCAACTCGTACTAGTTTTAAAATCTGCATAAGAATTTAAACTCATAATAATTTTCTTATCTACAAAAGTTTCAGTCTCTGGTTCAACTCGTACTAGTTTGTGGCTCTGCTGCAGTAAATGCTGCATAAGAATTTAAATGCAGCAGGATGTTATTTGCTAGAAATCTCTCCCCACTTATTTGAAGTGTGTTTCTTCAGGTTCTCATTGCCACAGTATGCTGACTTAAAACTGATTAGTGTGGGGATCCCTTGCAAGAAATTTTTACTTGTCTTGAAATTAGTGAATTAATAATGGTTAAGCTCAGAAATTATATATGTTTTTAAATACACTGGTGTAAACAAATCTAGACCAGATTAAGATTATGCCTCACAGTAACTTGCAGATTTAAATTCAGTTCCATATTTGATAAGCGAGCAGTTGACAAACACATCCTGAGCTTACTTTCTGTGGGATGAATTTCATTATTTCAGGTGTTCTGGAGTATATCAGTTGCAGTAATCTTGAATGTGTATTGTCATCTTTTCGGTTGTCACATGTAAGTGCAATGTAAAACTTGACTAAATATTTTGACTCAAAGATCTGACCCATGCTTAGACTTTCACATGACCACTCACTCATTTTACAAAATCCACACATATCTCTTAATTGTCTCTGTATAGTCTTATTCAGCTGTTAATATATGGATATTAAGAGGCTTAAGAAAACTGCCAGAAACACACCCATCCACTCTTCACCTTACTGCTTTATTTTCAGCACTTTAAAAAGCATTAAACATTTACTATTAGATGTCAATTTAAAAAAAAATCTATAAAACTGACTGCTTGCAGGAGTTCCAAAATGAGTCTCAAATGATGCACTAAACCCTAAGCAATTATGCATTGTGTACTCCACTGTCTAGCATGTAAACTTCTTTCTTCCAGTTTCCGCATCTTTTAGTCCTTCCCTCTCGCGTATGAGGAAAGCTGCAACCGTTGAGTGCATTAAGTGTCCAACATGCCATGCTTTGTTTTTACAATTTATCCTAAATCATGGCATAAAAGAGCATTAAGTATGTGGATTGGGACGCACCTACGTTCTGTGGCTCCACAGTGATTGGTGACATTTACAGCTTGGGTAACTGGCACACACACACACAAAAAATGTGATGACAGACTCCAAATCTCATACTTCTGGGGGTCCTGTGGCAACAGAGCAACTGGCATTGAGAGGAATGGAAATGCTAATGAAAAATATAAAATTAATATAAAAATGGTATAAAATGAACCGGTTTTGAAAATTGAACTACTAAAGGGACATTCACAAAGCATGCTTCCTAACATGAAAATAAATAAATGGAGTGCAGAAAAACAAAAATGATTTTTGGGAGCTTTTTTTTGGCTACTGATACAAATGGATGTAAACAACAACAAAAAAGACACCTTATTTGAAGAAAAGCATTTATTTTGTGAGCTTCAGTTGAGCAACTTTTTTTTTAAGTTGAACAGAAAACATTTCAGGAGATGGACAGTATATGAATATATAGGTATCTTTTGAAGATATTTTATATCCCCTTCGCTATACAAGTGAACATAAACATCCAAAAAACCTTTCACTTTTTTTTTTTTGAGGAAGAAACTGAAAGCAATTAAGGTATGTTTTGCTTAGCAAATAATGCGACGAGCTACAATACTTGTATATATTTATTGCCATTACATCTTAATGAGACAGGATAAAGTAAAGTGTTTAAGTCTGAAGGATTCCGGTGCCTGACACAACCAGCAGGTCACTGAAGCACCATCCCGTCATGGACTGTTGTCCGACAGACTAGTCATTTGTCATGCAGCCCTTAAACACGGATGCAAATGTTTTCATGTTTTTTCTTTTCCAAATATTTCCAAACGCTTACAATCATTCAAATGGTGATCAACCAACTTAATGTCATATACGAAGGCATTTAAAGGAATTTAAAATGGAATAAAGGCAAGTACTTTTGGTATTCAAACTAAATACACACTGCCGATACCATTGACTAGATAATAATAATAAAAAAAAAAAATAGCTTTCTTCATGTTTACACATCCCTTCTTTTTCAATTTTTGACCAAAAATGTAAGTTGTTAATAACGAAACTATGAACAGTTTCAAAAAGATAATACCTCTACAATGTAACAATTAAGATCCTTCACTGAACTTGAAGTACCCTCATCAGCCATGAACGACGTTACAGTTTCGTAAGTTAAAGAAACAGTAGCATAAACCTAAATAAATGTGAAATTCCACTTTTGGTGTAAAAACTAATTTACGCTAGGGCTCAAAGTAGGTGCTAAGTGCGAAGCAAAGAACTTACTCCAAACTCTGGATTCCCACAAGAAATCTTTGTCACTTTTTTCTTTCTTGTATAGGTGTGGTATTTGTAGTGTCCACTTTTACATTGGTAGACCTCACATAAACATTGTGTATCAGTCTAAGGGTCATTTAGTCAAAAGGGCTGAAGTCCCTCTCCAAGTTTTCAGATTCATCATCATCAGAAAAAAAGTCATCGTCATCTATGTCTTCCTCATCGTAATCCTCGTGCCATTCTGGAACGTATTCGTCGTCATACTCGTCATCCTCCTCTGCTTCATCACCAGGGTCCTCGCCGGCGTAGTTGTTGTTGTCAGAGTCTCCAGAATCAGAGCCTCCATCAGATTTGGACCTGAAATTAAAAAAAAAAGGAAAACGTATACATTTCAAGAACGGTCAGAAGTCAGTCATGCTTCTCTGTGAACGTGTGGCGGCTCACTCTTTGTTGGCGTCTGTGTGGTTCGCCAGATTTGAAGCCTGTGCGGTCTCCTGGTCCGGCCCAGTCTTGGACTGATATCCCACACGGAAGTCCTGCCAAAAAAAAGACGATGTGTCCCAGACGGTCAAATGTGTGCTTTGAAGGCTAGTAATAAACAACCCCAGAAAGTACACGAGTAGATTTACTTGAGTGGAGTGCTGGAGGATGGCCACAAGGCGCTCCTGAATTCGACGAATGAGCTCCAGGCCAGTGTTAAGGTGCTCAGTTTTTAGGAGTCGGACACAGGATGCAAGATCAGTGCACTGCAGCAGCGTCTCCTCTGAAACCAAAATCACAGCTAATATTATCATCATATAACCAATGCATCAGAACTAAACATCACTGAGTTAGAGCACAACAGTTAAAAACATCCCATTCGATATATAAACCTTGTAAGATCATGAGCTCGGACCATACGTGCTTTCTTATCAGTGCTTATTGGTTTGGCTTAAAGTCTACAACTATTCACTCCAAAATGTTTAGAACTCCCTCTGAATGGGAAAAATACTTCCAGAACCACGGCTTCTGCCGCAGTCTATTGGCAAATGTTTAAAGTTTCTTCGAAAATATTCCTATCACCAACCAAGCAGGATCTGCAGAGCGTTAGTGTGAAGGTCCAGAGCTTCTGTCTGTTGCTCCATCACATCCATCTTCTCCGTGTCCTGGTTGTAATAGCTGTAAACACAGGAGTACGCCAGCACCTACATCACAAACACAGCGATAAGAATAAAGAAAACAACTGGAAATACTGAACAAATACTAAAGCCATTGAAGATTCCCACCTTTCGAGCTTGGGCAAGAATCTTGCAAGCGTCGATCACAAACGTCAGAGACTTCATCTGTAAAGCTTCATAAAAAAAAAACACCTCCATATCCATATCAAATTCAAATTCAAATCAAAAGCAACAAAAAAACAACAAACAACAACAACCCAATAATAAGGTTGAAAAGAATGTGATTAATGGCTCCAACAAACCTTGGCTTGGTTATGAAATGTGCATCTCTCATTGTAGTCTTGGAACTTCTTCTCTTGCCTTGCAGCTTTGCTGACCTGTGATGATCATTATTATTTACAAACCACAATGCTCAATTATAAATATATATATATATATATATAAAAATTGGAAATAGGATCATATTGCAATCAAAATATGAATTAATCAAAGTCAATATATACATTCATTTATTTGCCTGTGTGTGTACAGAGAATGAAATGTGCAGCCATTATAAAAATATATGTGACCCTGGAGCACAAAACCAGTCTTCAGTCGCTGGGGTTTATTTGTAGCAATAGCCAAAAATCCACTGTATGGGTCAAAATTATCAATTTTTCTTTTATGCCAAAAATCATTAGGATATTAAGTAAAGATCATGTTCCATGAAGATATTTTGTAAATTTCCTACTGTAAATATATCAAAACATTTTTGATTAGTAATATGCATTGCTAAGAACTTCATTTAGACAACTTTAAAGGTGATTTTCTCAATATTTAGATTTATTTGCTCCCTCAGATTCCAGATTTTCAAATAGTTAATCTCTGCCAAATATTGTACTCATAACAAACCATACATCAATGGAAAGCTTATTTATTCAGAAGAGTTGACCCTTATGAGTGGTTTTGTGGTCCAGGGTCACATATGGTGAAGCTGCACCTCGTATTTTGACATTACACAAAATATATACTGAGGCCCTCTTTCCCACATAATATAAATTCCCAGCCAAAAAAGGTCAAAAGCTGATAAACAATAAGCACATGTATGAAATGTATTGAACATGCACTGGAGTAGAGCATGTGGAAAACTGTATAAAAGAGTGTGCAGACAGACAGATCTCTGATAATAAAGTCTATCTCCTGGCATCAAAACTTCAAGCCTTCGAGGGTGATTTCTCACAGCATCTTCTTAAGACACTTACCATGGCTGAGCAGTTGTAGTAATCTTTATGTGTTGGCTTCCACGGCTTCAGGCACCTCCAGCAAAATCCATGATTACACTTTGCACACGTCATACTACACAGAGAAACAGACATAATGCATGCATTTAGTATTAAAGTTAACTGTTACATAGTTCTTCAGTTGAATAATAAATGTGAGACATTTGTGCATGCACACTCACTGCAAGCAACCCTCGTTTTTCTCGATCTGGGCCTGGCAGCTGGGGCATCGTTTGGATATAAGTTTGGCCAGATGTTTACTCTGTGCTTCCATACTCATTCCCTCATAATAGCCTCCGTCGTCCATCCACTGAGACATGTGACTGCAGCTGGCTGGGTAGTGCGCCTGATGAATGGACAAGAGATGGACAGATTACAGCACAGCACAGGTGTAAACACAGCTGGCTATAACTGATTACATGCAATCTGGATTACCTAATCAGATTCCAAAAATTAAGTACTTGTAACTAGATTAAATTAAATTTTAAAATACTCCAAATCAGACTACAGCTACTTGTTTATTGATTACATGTTATTCACTCAGTTTTAAATATTTTAACAATTAAGTATCACATTTGCGTGTTCACGGTTCTCTGCCGTTGGTTAATGTTCAGATGGCATGCAGGTAAACAAATAAACGTTTGAGCAAGCTCAAACCAAGCCAGTTAATTTGGTCAGTCACACTTTTAAATACATTTTAGCTTTTCTATAGTAAACTATGGTAAAAATGATTTTACTATGATTACATACAGCAGCAGCAAGTGTGTAAGTTGTCATGGCAACCAGATACATCGCCTGTGTATTACTTGCACTATGTCTTTTTATGCTGCGCTATAATAAACACGTTGAAAATAATGCACCATAGTCAACAGAATGTCAAAGTAGGCTTTTATTAAATCAAGGAGTGAATTTCTCACCCACTGCTTTAAAACAGATATCTGTTAGACATGATTCACGTTACACACACAATAGCAGACACACAAACACTTCACAGCCCATTTAGAAAATCTTACTGAAAATGGCTGATTGTTTATAATTTAAAATCTATGGCTCGGTTTTGTTTTTGTGTAAATCAAATAACATTAGGTGTAAATAGTCCTCCTTCTGAAAAGTAGAACAATGGAGCGTCCTGCAGATCACCTTTAAGAGACTGTTCGGGTCTGGAGACATCAATCATTTCGCAACCAACAGACTTCACTGCAGTTGTTGTACGTTGAAAAAAAAAAAACACTGAATATCCATACACACCATGCAACAGGCAAGTCACGCCGTGCATATTATTCTTTTTTAAATTAGTAAAATCTTTCAGTCACCTGGGGGCCCCTCTGCCCAAAGTAGGAAACAATTAAGATTTTCTAATATTTTTTGAAAGAAGTCCCATATCAAATGAGTGCATTTATACCAAAAAACAAAAAAAAAAAACAACAACGAAAAAAAAAAATAACCAAGAAAAAAAATTCTTTGATAATGTAAATGTTTTTACATACATACATACACATCTTACAAGATAATCCCAGTAAAAACATACATAGATAATGTAAATGTTTTCAGCATAAAAATAACATAAAATTAGTAAGACTTAGCAATAAATAATGTGTATGAATCTGGAAACACACACACACATACAAATATACATATACACACACACACACACACACACACACACACACACACACATACAAATATATATATATATATATAATAATTAATAAAAAAATGTGTATTTTAATTATTTACTCAGTCTTCAGTGTCACATGATCCAAAATAAAACAATCATTACTCAGTCTTCAATGTCACATGATCCTTCAGAAATCATTCTGATATACTGATTTACTGCTTATGAAACATTACTTATTATTATCAATGTTGAAAACGAACGAAGACTAAAACATATAAATAAATTTATTTGTAAAATAAATATCTTTTCAACATTAATAAGAATTATTATTGATAATTGAGCACCAACATTGGTAAAAACTGAGCAGCAAATCAGAAAAAAAAAAAAATCGTTAAAAAAATTCAACTATTCCAAACTTTTGGGCAGTAGTGTATAGGCAACCTTCTACGCACACTTTGGCAATAGAATTGCCATTGGCTAGTAAATTTTTTTGTTGACTCGCCAGACTGATATATATACACACACACAAACCAAAAATTACATTTTTTTTTTTTACTAGTGGGTGCAGGACACTATAGTTAATTTACATAAGTGAGGATAGCAAAATAAAGTAAACTGTGACATATTATACCCAAAAATTCTTCATACAGTGGACAATAGAGGCGTCATGCCCAATCAAAGCTGGGGGCACGTGCCCCTTCAGATTTTTGAGCCAAGTGTATTTTGAATGCAGCTTCCAAAAGACAAAAAATAGCAAAATAATATTTTTTTTGCTGACTGAATTCTGCTCTCATCAGAAACAAGTGCAGATGTGCGTGCGATTCATCTCACGTGTAAACAGCTTCAGCGATTATAACAGGTAAATGTTTTTGCTTTCTTTCTGTACAATAAGTCAGTGAAAATTTTCTTTGATAATGTAAATGTTTTTGCTTTCTTTCTGTACAATGAAAGTGTTATAATTAGTAACTTACAATGTGTTTATTAAATTCACGTTAAATACAAAGGCAGTCTTATTAAAAATATTTTATGACATGACATCCATATCTGAAAGGTGAACTCTGTGCTCAATGGGTTTACACTTTCAGAGCAAAATAATGGTTCTTAATTAAAGGGACACTATTTCTCTAAATGATAAAACAGATTTGGTTGATGTAATGTGACACATTCAAAGTCATATTGCAAAGGAGGACTACCTTATGATGAAAGGTAGAAAACTCTTCGACACAAGATTTTCATTTCTAAATTATAAGGTTGCTCATTAAATGGAAACAAATATTATTGGGATAGTTCCTGCTTTATTTGTTACTACAGTAAACAGGGAACAAAATGCAAAAAATAACATTGTTAGTTTTCTTGTAAGGTGTTTAAATGTTTCTGGCCCTCTTTGGCTGAATGTGTTAGATAAAGTGGCCTTCAGTAATCATACCCAATGTTTTTTTAATAAATTGATATTCACTGGTTATTTTACCTGAAAATAAATTTGTCTGGAGTGCATGATATCAACATGTTTATTGGTATATACCTTGCAAATAACTTTCCAAATTGAAATATTATAGCTGGAACTTAAATTTAACAGAAGTAAAATGAAAGAAAATAAAAAAATACATTTTAATATTTCGAATAAAAAGGAAAAAATAAATAAAACAAGCCTATATCAGTTATACAGCGCTAATGTGGCTGATGGACAACCAGTAAAACTGATAAAAACAAAAATAACAAAAACAATTCAAACACACCAACCTTACCCATAATTTGCTTAAAAATATTAAAAAAACAATATCACAAATATATTAAATAAATTAAAAAAATTGTGATAATAAAGCTTATGTTTGTAAAACGGCACAGCTTTTTAAATATCTGAAAGTATAAAAATCTCTCTAACGTATCTAAATTACGACCAATGCTCTCAATGTCAAATGCAGAAATGTTAATTTATGTGTTCATGACCTTGTAATGCTTTATTTAGTGCTTGCTCTGTGCACTTAAACTCCAGCTGGTCCAAAATGTAGCAGCTAGAGTTCTTACCAGAACCAGGAAGTATAACCATATTAGCTCGGTTCTGTCAACACTGCACTGGCTCCCAATTGAACATCATATACATTTTAAAATCTTGCCAATTATAAAACCCTGAATGGTTTA